>NW_025051850.1:0-12113 GCF_019279795.1 Protopterus annectens | reverse complement strand
TCATATTCAGTAAAAAAAAAAAAATTTTTAAAAATTTTTTGTTTCATCAATAAAATAATCAAAAGTATTTACAAAGACATCCACTACAAAATCAAATCGATTGATTAAACTATAATGTCATGCTATTGAGACTAAGATTTTTTTAACAGGTTTTGTAAAGTATCCCATATAATATAATAAGAAGTTTTTCTAGTAGTTCTTGATTTTATTGTCATCAATTCCATATGATTTACCTTCAGTCATAACATTTTTAAATTCATTAAATGAAGGAGAATTATCTGAAATCCAATTTCTGGTTATTATTTTTCTAGCTGCTGCTAGAATAGACCATAATAAGGGAAGTTTAACTTTTTTAACACTTTTAGGAACAGGTGTGTTAAATAATATAAGTGATTTAGAAACAATGAAATTATCTGTGAAAAGGGCCTGCAAAAAATCATTGATTAACTTCAATATTCAGCTTCAATTTTATACAGTCCATAAAACATATGTGCCCAATCAGCATTTATTTCTACATTACATCTTTTACATAAGTTGTCTTTTATTATTTATTTTATTCATCATTAAAGAAAGTATAGAAGGATCTATGTAAAAATTTCCAAGTAAAAGTCTCCAATTAATGGAAGAAGTAGTTTTGTAAGCAGATTCAATATATATTGTTTATCTTGTTGTTTTGGTGATTCACCATTAATGGAAATGGAAATAATTCCAATAGGTATCCTGAACTGTAATGAGTTTCTTCTCTAATGATAATTTTATGCATGTATGAGAGCCTACCTTTATCAGAAACTCTATGTTGTAAATTTAATATCAAGTAATCAATCAGTATTGGAACAGATTCTTTAACTATTAAAGACATTAAATCAATTTTATTAATAAGATGTTGTCTAAAAAAGTCTGAATTTCTAACCAACATGTTTCTCTCAAATCAAATTCTTGCTTTAAGAAGTCTAAATTTTTTACTTTATTATCAGACAGCTTAACTGATACCAATACTTTAGATCATTCTCTGTGACTAAAAGAGTTCTTTCCAGAGGTGGTTGACAAAAGCATACCTTGTGTATACATTATAGGGAATAGAATAAAATTCCATTCCTTATACTTAGGATGCATGAATATAAAATTACGATAACTGATAATAATGTTTAATGGGTAACTAACTACATATTTTGGTGTAACGGATGAAGTACAAAATTCTTTTAGTAACCATAACATGGGGTTATTCCACAATAATATTTTTATGTATTAAAGAGATTTTCATGAAGTGAATGCTAATTAGTTCCCAGTAATCTTTCCATCTTGCAACATATGACTGATCTATTAACATAGTAATAACTTTTATAATAGAAGAAATATTATATAAATTAAAGTCTGGAAATGAAATGCCCCCTTGAGACCAGCTATTAGTATGTTTCTTTAATGCAATCCTAGGTCTATTAGGTGCCCATAAGAAATTTAACATTAGTGAATTCAATTTTCTTAATAATTATTTTTGTAGCCAAATTGGAGAGTATTATTGATTGTATTAAGTTTATAATATCTTAGGGAATACTATCATTTTAATAATTGTGAATCTCTCTTCCATAGTAAAAACATATTGTTCCAGCTATTGAAAAGATTTTGTATATTAAGCAAGACAGGTTACTATAATTATTATGTATAATAGATTTGATATCTTTAGTTAATATTATACCTAAGTAAGTTATCTGACCTGAGTTGGGTATATATTTGTTTAAAAAATCATTAATGAGGACATTTTTTTCATGTGTATATTGGTAATATTTTAGTTTTTCTTCATTGAATATTAAACCAGAGATATTTTTAAAATCCATCATTTTATCAAATAAGGACTGCATAGAAGAGTTAGATCCAACTGATGTAATTAGAACATCATCTGCAAAAGTTGAATTTTAGATATTGTATTTTCATCTATATCAAATCCTTCTATATCAGTACTGTTTCTGATCAAATTAGCCCAAGGCTCCATTATTATTAAAGTAAATAATGTAGTGGAGAGAGTGGACACCCTAGTTTTGTACCTTTTTTAAAATGGGTATTTTTGTGAGACATATGTTCCTATCTTAATGTAAGCCAATGCTCCTTTATATAGATGTTCAATTAGATTTACAAATGCATCTGAGAAGTTTGTACTTCAGTAAGATAAACAAAGTAGTCCCAACTTACTGAATCAAATGCTGAACTTTATATCGAGACTAATAAGTGTTAAATCTTTCTTTTTCCTATTTGCAAAATCAATTAACGTTAAGAGTTCTCCTTATATTATCAAAAGTATTTATATTTACAATAAAAGCCTGTCTGGTCTATATCTATAGTAATGCCTGGGATGATTGTCTTTAATCTATCAGCAAAAAATACTCATAAACATTTTATAGTCAACATTAAGTAATGAAATAGGTCTATATGAAGTGCATCTGGTTGGGTCTTTATTGGGTTTTAAAATTGGTGAAATAAATGTGTATTGCCAAGATGGGGAGTTGTTAACTCATTTTGGGCCAAAATAAAAACCTTATGTATTAATGAGTAAGAAAATTACTTTTGGGAAGAATTTTATAGATCTCTGGTATAATACCATCATTACCTGGTGCTTTGTTTGATTTAAGCTTGTTTATTTGTGTAATAACCTCTGTATATGAAATATTTTTATCCATTAGTTTAGTCTGTTGTTTATTAAGTTTTTGGTTCATGTTTGTAGTTATAAATTTCTTTATTTTATCTTTTAGGCTCCATGTTAATGTTATTATGATTAATTTTGTGAAAGTGATTTCCTAGAATTCATCTAATATTTCTGGTAAACTAGAAACATTCTTCTTTTTCCTTGGAGAGAAAATTTCTTTGATATGATTTTGTTTATTCAACCTTTTTGTTTTATTTTTAAGTCTATGTAAGTATTTGGGACTTATTAGGAGTAAAGACAAAAACTTATATTTCTCTAATGTTATTTTAACTTTATAAGTTAAAATTTCTTTGTATTTCTCATTTAATTTATTTATTTATTTCTTCAATGACTTTTTTTTTTTTTGTCCATAATATTTTCTTTATTATTATGTTTTGTATGAGTCTAATTTGCTTTGAATATCTAGTAATTCCTTGTCCCAAGATTTCCTTTATTATTATACCATCTGATACTTTGTCCATATAAATATGATTTTAAAGCATCCCAAACATAAACAATGGAGACTTCAGGTGTATTGTTTAAGTCTAAAAAATGTTGCACTTCTGAGAAAGTATATAATCTTTATAGTCTTTTAGTTGAGTTAAGTATGCTGGTATCCTTTTGATCTGAACATTGTAAGTACTTTTTTATCATAAACTCAAAGACAATTGAATTATGATCTGATATAGGACACAAAATGATTTTAGAATTAATTAAGTCTGTAACCATCTGGTTAGAAATAAAGACTCTATCTATTTTTGAATAAGTTTTATATCTGTTAGAAAAAAAGATTATTATGGTAATGATTTTGAATCTATCTGATTATTGATATCATTCAAATGATATAAATTAACAAAATCCTTTAAATGTTTTGCATTAGATGTAATTTTCCTTTTCCTATAGTAGTAGTATCTTTTTTCATGTAGAGATACAATTAGGTCACCTGCTAAGATAATATCTCCTATAGAAAATGATATTATCTTATTGAGATGGTGTTTCACTGTATTAATGCAATTCCTGGTATCCAATATATATTGATTAATGTATATGTCTTTCCATTAATCTGTATGTGTGACCATACAAAACATTCCTTTATCATCTTTATAAGACTTAATAGTTTTAGGTATGGGCATACTTTATTCCATAAAATAGCCACTCCTCTTTTTTTTTTTTCTGAGTGTGTTCTGAACTAACCAAGACTGTATATTTATTAGTGGCTAAATTTATCAATATCCTTTTTTCCAAGGGAGATGTGTTTCTTGAAGGGAATACTAAGTTGGCCCTATGCCAAATTAATGTATCTCATTAAACTTGCCCTTTTTACATGGGTTATTCAGTCCATTAATGTTTAAAGAAATTCCTTTTAGAAATCATTTAGCTTTTATAAACATATAAAACATATAATCAGAATAACAATTAACAAAATAAATGATATTATACCTCCTCCTTTAGGTGTACCATTAATTATAGTTGTATTTATTGAAAATCTTATGGGATTTTGTATAAGCTTCACTTTTATTTGTAGTGACAATAAGTTTATAAAATGTGTTGTGGATGTCAGAACTATATACAAACAACAATAAACAGGTGAAAATAATAGTAGGATTAAACATTGCACCCAGCCTGGAGTTAAGAACTCCAACTTTGGAGTAGCACTTATACCACCAAGTTATCCCCTATCCTAAGCAGCAGTACCTCAGCTGCCACCATATCAATTCAATATTAACTATTATTAACTAAAGTTAACCTCACATTTTAATTAGATTATCTAGTAGAGAGACAAAAGCTAAACAATTTATAAATCAGCTTCATATAAAACAAATAAGAACATTTAGAAACAGCTCATATATTACTATGTACATCTATTTTGTAAAATATACACTCATAATCAAAATAGCATTCTAATAAAACTTGATAATGGGAACCGAGAAGAGAGAGAGAGAGAGAAAAAAGGGGCATATCTATATATTAGTTTATTAAAAGTTTGTAAAAATAAGTTCTTATGTTCATTTTGGATTCAATAACTTAGGCTATAATGGTTCAGACATTACATATATTAGGGTATTCCACTACTTTCTGCCATAGAAATGCAGTTAACAGTTTTAAAAACTTTAAATTACTTGCACCAAAGCTTTCTTCCTCATACTTATTGACACTTGCCAGTAAATAAAATATTTATACTCATACATATGTTTACAAGTCATACTGCACAGCAATGATAATTCCCTAGTTATATATAAATCATTGTGGATGAGAAGCCATCTGTATTTTATATATCTGAACTGCAGCTTTAAAATATGTCACATGACAGTTCTTCTAAAATATAGACATAATGATACTTGTTGACAACATGTCAGTTAGTTAAGGCAAATGATTTACATAAGCATTATATATGTTGAAATCATAAGTATTTATATACATTAATATGCTGCAGTCATGTAAGCTTTTTCAAAAACATAATGTATTTGTGTTTTACCTTCTATGCCTTCTAAAATATCTCACTTTCTTACTATGGCATACTGAATCATTTAAAATCATTATAACTTTCATATTTTATAAATTACATCTTAAACAAGTAAGTTGTTATAAAGAATAACTCACATTTAGATGTCATAAAGTTCGTTTTTCATCACAAAGTCGCATTTACAGCAGTTCTACTTCCTGGAACAGTGTTCTTCTTGAATCTCACGATGTGTCAGTGTGAAATCAGGGGTCAAAGTTCAAAATGACTGCATTCAGCTTCTCTGCGTGTATTCTAAGTGTTGAAGCTTTTAAAACAACTCGAGGACACTATTCACGAGGTAACCTGCATCCCAAATTGTCTCCCTTAACATTCTGGCAGGAATTTTAGTAAATACAAGTGACTGACATTCATTTAGTAATACAAATGAAACTAAACAGTTACAAAACCAACCATTGGAAGTATTTTACAAGTCATTACAGTCTCTATAACAGTGAAACCAAGCCTACAGTTATTTAACATATTATACAACTTATTTTTATATGCCCCATTTCATTTCCTCATACAAATCTTATTATATACATATATCAGTATTATCAAGGAAGCATATAACTGTACTTATAAGAGAGAAAGAGAGAGAGAGAGAAAAAAGAAAAAGGAAGAGAGTAGAGAAAAAAGAGAGAGAGAGAGAGAAGAAGAAAGAAGGAAGCTACAAAGAAATATTACTTGCTGTTTGTATTAATAAGAGTTAAACATGAAAACGTATTACTTACAACTATTTTTAGTTCTAATTATTTGCAATTATATCTGACATATTGAAATTTGTAATCATGTATAAGTAATAAAGTCATGATATAATATTTAGCATCAGTGTTTAAACAGCATATATAGTTTTAAAGACCTAATAAGTTATTATTTCACTTTTTCCATATTTTTACATCATACTTCTCTCCTTGCCCTCCCCCACCCCTCACTAAATGGCATAGTTTATAAAGAATGCCATTATTTAAAAGACAAGAAGAGAGAAGAAAATGTATCAAATTACTAACCTTAGGTCTCTTTATCACAAAGAGAAACAAGTTGATTGATAGCATGTTATTTGTTCCTCGAGAGAGTTTGACTATTTATGAAACAAAAACAGTTCTTTGCACACAGGAAAATAACTTTGAATAAATCTTTAAAATATTTGTGGCTTTTCTGGAGATGCAGTAACTTCTGTATTTGAAGAGATTAAGAGAGAAGGAAAGAAAAAACATATATAGAACATGTCATTTGTTTTTAGTCTTTTTGCTCTCTCTGAAGTCTTCTCCAAGAAGTTCCTGGCTTGCTACATCCTCTTTAACGAAGGACTTGCCCATTCCATATCTTCTATTTTATCTAATATCTTATTTTTTTTAATATACAGCAAAGCAGAGTCCAAGTCTTCAAAATTCTAGGGCCATTCCAGGTAAAAGATTTTTAGTTTGGCAGGAAATAAAAAGGTAAGTTTTGAACTGTGCTTTCTTTAAGCTCTCTCTCTTATTAATGGCAAAAAAAAACTTTTCTTTAGTTATTACCAAAGGGAAGGAAAGAATAGTCATTGTCAAAAGCACAGTTGCCTCATTAATTTTAATAGGTGCTTTAGCTCCATGCAGATTTTAATACCATCTCCTTGTCATAAGATGATAAAATCTTACTATAACTGATCTAGGATACTTTTGTTAGAGTTAAAATTAGATAAGGACCTATGGGCTCTTTCAATACCAAAGAAAAATGCTTCTGACAAGTCTAAAGTTTTGGGAAGCCAAGTATTTAAAAAGGAAGTAATGTTGTTACCCTTCTATATTTTCTGGCAGTCCAAAAATCCTAATATTATTAAATCTAGATCTGTTTTCCCCAGGTCATCAAGTTTGGATTGTAGGTGTGTGTTCTGCTTCAGCAAAACTCAATGTTAATTTCTTCTTTCTGGATTCTGTTCTCCATATCATTAACAGTCTCTTCTATGCCTGTAATCTGAGCCTTCTGTTGTTGCAAGTCTTGATGTAACAAATCCATTTGTTTTGTAGTTTTTTCTATGAAGTTATCAATTTTAGTATCCAGCTTGTCCATTTTGGTTTGTTAGTTGCTGAATAGTAGATATCAGAGACTGAAGCTCTTTCTTGATGCTGGAATCCTGACTGTTTGAATTACTGGAACTCATTTTGAACAGAGGTGATGAAAGAGAAATTTCCAAGATGATTTCTGACAGGAAAATTATTGAAATTTTCTTTCTTTTTTAGATATTATTCAAGAAACTGATATTCCAAACGTATTTAGAAAGAAAATTATTTCATTAGTTGATTTTTAAAGTAATTATTTCCTGTCAGTGCAGTTAAGTTGGTGGAGCTGAATAAATCTGCTGCTATCCTGTGTTCATCCTTGGCCACCTTGTAAAAGATTTCTGAGGAACTCCCATTTAAACTCTTATCATTTGAAATAATAAGAGCTTCCAAAATGCAATTATATTACACTAAATATAACAACTCTCACAGTACATTCTTTTTAAACATTTTTATTTTCATTGTACAGTTTGTAGCATGGCAATAATATATAAAATATAAAATAACATTCAAAAATAAATATCAAACTTTACAGTAAATCTTAAAATAATATCACACACTATCATCCACCTCCACCTGTTGCAACTATTGAATAACATAGATTTTTTTTAAACACATAGCTTTACTGAAGCTGAAATTTTAGTAATAACAATGTATGAGGAATTTAACCAAGTACCCCAATATGTGTATCTAACAGAATTCCCAGTTACAAAAAAAAATATGTTGCCTTCTGTCATAAAGGACAGATCTTTCAGGTTCCCTATTAAACATTATGCTAACTACATCACTTACAATATGCCAGCTGTGTTGACAGAAATCACTCCAGCCTATTCTTTCTGAATATAGACATGCTTTGTGAAAGACTTTTGTTGGAGAAGTTAGTTATGTAGTGTGCCTATAAGCTGTTTGTTTTAAGACTTGCAAGCTAATAGAATATTGAAATCTAAAGAGAGCCAACTAAATTATTGATTTTGTATCTCTGTTATATTCAAAACATTTGACTGCAAATTAAACTAATATGTATATTATAAATGTGATAAAATACCTTTACTGGAATGTTGTGTTGTGCACGAAAAAGTCTGCAACCCTTTTTTTATTTTCTTTTTGTATTCTTCATTTCTAAAACTGATAATTGTTGGGAAACGACCAGTATACTACCATATATAACATTAATTAAGTAATATCAGAGAAAAGACAGTGGCACCCTTGCCTGACCACTACATGTTGCTTATGGATTGTGGACTGCTGACAATTTACTGATATATGGTAAAGAATGCAAGCAAATAAGGATTTAATTGTAGACATTACATCCCATGGAATTCATCATTACTCCCAAATCTGAAATGCATAAAATCTGTTAACTTTATTTAATGAGTAATGGACATCTATTGAAATAGAACAAAATTAGAGTTAAACAAAGACATATTATACAACTGAAGACATTCTTATTAACTGCAAATCCATGTTGAAAGGAATCCACTATTTATGGTGCAGCTGATAATGTGTACAATGCTATATATAATCATACAAATTCTGCAATCTGTACTAAAGAATGAAATAGTTCAATAGCTATCCTGATTTACTAGATCCTTATTAGTCTGACTCATAAAAAAGTTTCAGTTAGAGGAAAATACAGGTCTGGTGAAAAAATTGAAATTGACAGAAATTGAAATAATGGTACAAGAATAAAAATTAGCTGATCTTTGGAAAATTGTATGGAGCTTATCTGGGAACATGTCGAGGTCCCATCTGACTTTTAGATAGATTTGTAAGAGTTCCTTTTGTCATCTCCTGATTAATTATGAAATTTGGCAACTCTAGATTATATTGTGTTTTATCTTTCAAAAATCGGTCACATTCTAAAGAGGCACATTCTACAGAAAAGGCACACGTCTCAGAGAGTAATATTCTGCAAAACACTGAGCAATATGTTTTGAATCTTTAAATATATTGTTCCATGTAATTCTCTTTTTCAAATTTTTATTTTTCTCATATGAAAATAATGTCAATAATAGTTTCCCTAATGCTCTGCATTTATATCTATCTACCTAAAAAACACACACACGCACGCACACACACACACACACACACACACACACACACACACACACACACACACACACACATACACACACACACACACACACACACACATATATATATATATATATATATATATATATATATATATATATAGACACACACACACACACACACACACACACACAAACACACACACACGTATGCATGTATATATCTTCCTATAATGAAGAGAAGACTGCTTTCACATAGGTTCATAGATTCATAGAAGGTTACTAGGCTAATGGCCTTAGAGTCCTTACAAGCCCAACCATATTTATCCCGAGTTGTCCCAATTGGTGGTGGTTAGGTGAATGAAGTCCACAAAGATAAGGGTCTAGGGTAGTTAATACCAACTTCCTCTCTCGAGGAGAAACATGGGTGCCACCACAGGTGTGAATTTGCGGCCACCCATCCATTGATCTAGGTTGAGTTTGAAGAGGGTCAGGGAGTGGCTTTGTTTCATATGAATTGAAAATTTGTTCCAATGAAGTAGCAGTCTCTGGGAGATTTATATACCTCTCCAACATGACCTGATCATGCACAAAGGCTAGAGTTAAGATCTCTGGAGTGAGTGGCCTCTCATGCAGTTTGGATTTATGAACGTTAGTAGCATTTCCATCAGTGAGCCAGGGTCAGAGACTGCCCTGTAAATGACTGGTGCAGAAAGCATTCCTTAGCAACCTGTAGGAGACATGATATAGTGACAGGGCTTTCAGTTTTTGGACTAAATACTTGTTTTGTGTACCCTGTAATTTCTTGGTGGGAATCCTCTATGCTCTCTCCAATTGTTACAGGTGTCTAGTGAGGTATATGCAAAATGGATCATTGTACTCAGTTACTGGTCTGATGGGGGATGAGTATAATAGAATTATAACATCTTTAGATTTAGATATGATACCTTTACTTATAAGATGTGTCACATAGAATGATTTCCTAACTACTGGGGATATATTGTGGTAAAAGTGCAGATTGCTATCAACGTGAATGCCTAGATCATGTACCACCAGGTCTACACTTGGAGGGGATGCTGTCTATAACATAATTATCAAGGATGTCATATTTCCCACAGTGAATAATAATGCATTTTTTTTGCAATCAGCTTTAATCTGTGGCTTTGGCACAAATCATTTGTCTGTGTTAACCCCATCTGCAGTATATTAACATCACTGGAGACTCAATGATTTGCTTTCGCAGTGAGGCTTGTAATTGTCCAGTGAACTTGGTCAGCCACAGGCCCTCCAAGTTTCCCTGAATGTCTGAGAAATAAATTTCGAACAGTAAGGGGCCCAGCACAGAACCCAGTGGTATGCCGCTGGTGACTGGTCTTTTGCTAGAGGTAAAGTCCCCTCCGTTGACAGTATGTGTCCTTTCAGTGATCCAGTTGGCTACCTATCTGGTAATGTAGGGGTTAATTCACAATTGAGAGAGTTTCTCTATAATACCTGGGTGGGGAATTGTGTCATATTCCTTGGCTATATCACAATAGGTGGCATGCACTGTCTTTCCTTCATCCAGGACTTTGGTGACTTTCTCAAAGAAGTCAACAATGTTTAACAAGCATGATCTACTTTTATCGAATCCAAACTGGGTTGGATCCAGAGTTTGGAGATTACATATGTTCTTGTTAATAAGGTCTCTCCATTTTTTAATTTCTCCAAATCTTTTGGGTTTCTAATACCATGACAGGAATAGATCCCATTCCTAAGTCAAAGTACAATTAAAGTTCATGAAATTAGTATTGTTTCACTCTTTGATGTCAGCCAAAAGTGTTCTTTGCAGCACCCGCTTTGTGCCCAGTAATGACTCCTTCTGAAATTTGTATGGAGTTACAATTGGTAGCATGTCTAAATATGATTGTAGACTCTTTTTATAAGACCCATTGCCCCTACAACTATTGGAACTATCTGGGTATCTTTCTTCCACATTGCTCTTGTTTCTGCTTGCAAATCCTGTTATTTTATAACTTTGTGTCTCTCTGTTCGCAGGACACTGTAGTCACTGGGTGTGGCTGTTTCAATGGTTAATGCTATTTTTGTTGGACCACTATATCCGGTTCTATAGCATCTCTCTTTTAAACTGTTGGTAATGGATGATCCCATGTGATGTAGACTTCATCATTTTTTGTGATGCTTTGTGGCTCATGTTTCCAGCGTTTTTCAGTCACTTCAATGCCATAATGTTTGCATAATCCCCAAGGGTCATCCATATGATTCATAGCCTTGCATATGAGACTAGTCAAGTTTTTGGGTCTATAATTCCCGGATCAGTTGATGGTCCTCCTTTGTGCAGAGGGATTACTGTTGCTGTCCTCCACTCTGCTGGAACATAGTCAGTTTGTAGAGTGTGGTTAAACAGGGATCTAAATGGGTTTGTTAGTTCATGTTTTATATTGTTAATAAACAACCTGGGATGTTGTCTGGTCACACTGATGTCATGTTTCCGACCTTGGAGAGCACCGGGATGACCTGCTCTCTTGAGATAATAGGCTGAGCAATGGTTGCAGGTATACTTTGGGAGATAATTTATTATCATTTGTTAAAGGAACACTCCGGGCTCAGTCACAATTTTACTCAACTACAAGTCTTCTTCATTCCCTATAAACTGATCCCAGCCATCAGCAATTACAAAAAGCACTTAAGAAGTTCGGGCTACTTGTACATTTCTGCTCTTTCCTAAGCGTGAGGGCTGGAAAGCCCTTCCCCCCATCTCTTTGCTATCGCATTATTTCTGGTCTTAATTGGTCTCTACCTTGCTGACGTACCTTCGACATAGGTCAAACAGTAGTTCCCTCTCAGCTGCTCAGCACTGGACACATCAT
>NW_025051849.1:0-11511 GCF_019279795.1 Protopterus annectens | reverse complement strand
GTCTCTATGAATATAGCCTGGAAGTCAGTAGAACACTAGAGGTCCTTTTGTTTTGTTCACTGCACATTCTCCATGAGAGATTCAGGAATTCAGGAATGTAAAAGGACTTCAGATAATATGCTGGAAGTGGCCCTAGGACAGAAACAGTCACACTGGATGGACTGTCTCTTTCAGCCTGTCTGAGAATACTTGGCCTGGGAATCCCACATAATGCCCTGGACACTGTTGTTGGGGACATATTAGTGCAATGTACTCTGCAGAGTTTCCTACTACTCTGACCCTCACCAGGATAAGCAGTTTAGAAAATGGATGTATGGGTGGACACGTAACTGGTCCAAGATTTTTTCCTTAACCCCTTTACATTTTACCAAGTCTCCCTCCATTCATAGCTGACAGTTGGAGAATTGCATTAATACTACCATTACATAAAGGCAGCCCCACCACAGATCCAGGTAATTACAGACCCATACATTTCACTAGTATCAGCAGTAAAGTTATGGGGTATATTAGTTGAGCTTATGCCTGACAGTTGGAGAATTGCATTGATACTACCATTACATAAAGGCAGCCCCACCGCAGATCCAGGTAATTACAGACCCATACATTCCACTAGTATCATCAGTAAAGTTATGGGGTATATTAGTTGAGCTTATGTGCATAGACACACAGGGAAACTTAAATCTCTTCATCCAAATCAGTATGGTTTTGTTAAAGACAGATACTGTCTATTCAGTGTAATCAATTTCTTCAGTAGAATCACAGAAGCCATAGATATGGGCCATTTTGTCCACACTGCTCATATGGACCTAAGTAAAGCCTTCAGTCCAATGTCCCATACAGGTATTATCAACAAGCTGTCCCATCTCAGCATTGACCTCTCTAGCTACTGGAAAGACAAATGGCTCACTTATAGGACTCACATAGTAACAATTGGGTTTACTGCTTTAACATAAAATAATGTTACTAGCAGTGTCCCTCAAGGCATTCTCCTGACCACCTCCCCTTTGATATCTATTTTTTCAATGGCATGGATGAAGTCAAAGGGTTACGGCTGAATAAGTTGCTGATGACATCAAACTGCATGCTGTTATGTAGCCCCCAAATTATGCTTATTATACTTCATTTTACAAATTATGCTTACATACTTCAGCACATGTCTGATCAGGATAATGTCTGGTGCACTGATAAAAAATCTAGAATGGTTTTATTTCTGAAACAAGATTTCCCTAGTTCATACTATATTAAGGCTACCCCATTAAATCCAACCCTCTCATTAGCAATCTGGATGCCTTTGTCTAAACTGAACTGTCCATTGACTGCCATGTCTAAATCCTAGTCTATGTTTTGTAGGAATAAAGAAGTCAGAATCTTTGGCATATATCCTGTCAGACCTATCATCAAACACAGTGTCTGCTTGGCATGTATTCCTTCGGAGATCTTGCTCAACTAAAAAGGCTCAAAATTCCTAACAAAGAAAATTATTTGCATACACTTCCTAAGCTAAGATGCTACATTAAAAGTCCTCTCATGGCATTTCATCTCTTTGGGGTATCAGTGCCTAGTTTTCCATGTTATTCAGGATCATACTCTGGTTGATCTTCACCTACAAAAGACCAGTGTTATCATAAACACTGTAATATTCATCAACACATAAATAGTACTCAGTAGCATAGCTAGTCTGGGGCAAATGGCGACAGTAACCATAAGCATAAGGTATTGGGGGCACACTAGGGAGATGCTGATCAATCAGTAGTTCAGTAACTGTATTCATTTCTGTACTGGTATTTCTGAATGCTGATACAAAAATGAATTTTGATACTGCCAGAGCTTTTGGCACAGAAACATGATCTGGCTGACTGATGAATTTTAGGACCACCAGCCAGATCAATTTTTTTCAGGCCACAGTTCAGTTGAGCAGTTCAGGAGTGTCACAATGGGAAATGGAACTGGGAGGTAGATGAGGTAGATATGGCTCTGCTAGGACCTGCTGGCATTATAGATTAATAACCCAATGTGTCCCTGACTTATGGAATAACTTTCCCCACATCCCCAAGAAAGCAACATATTGGCAACATCTTAGCTATCTTTAAGACTGAATTGGTGCTCATACATTAACCAGTGGGATATGTTATATGGGTCTCCTTGTCTGGGTATAGCTAATACTTACGAATATTGGGAATGCACTAGGTTCATAGGTTCATAGATTGGTACTAGGCTATCAGCCCTAGGGCCTATATGCTTCAGCCCAGCCACAACAATTCCTGGCTATTTCTTCCCACATTATTTACTTTCCTGGACCCCTGTCTAGCAGGGCTACTGACTTGATCCCTGGGTGAATTTTTCTCCCATCCAATCGCCAAGGTTCCTCTTGAAGAGGTCCAAAGAGGCACTCCTGCTTGACATGTATGGGCAATCTATTCCAGAGTCTGGGGAGTCTCTGGGTCAGGAACCTATCCCTCCAGCATGTTTTGTTTATTGTGATGACAAGGTTTAGATCCTGGATCGTAGCTCTGAGGATTGGGATTTCTTTAATGCAGCATGTCCAACAACCTGGGATTGACATGGCCTTGTATGTTAAGCAGAGATCACTTGAGTAGACGTATATGCATAGAGTATAGCTGGAGTTTTTAAGGTCAGCGAGGGCATCTGCTTTAGACCGTGATTCTTTTTAGTGAGGTATTTTGAGGCATTTCCAGTTGTTGCAGATCTCTTGATAGGCACATACCAAATGGGGCGCTGAATTCTATAATGGGTCTAATGAGGGATGAGTACAGTGGGACAATGACCTCCTTTTTCTGGATGAAAAGCCTCGTGATGAGGTGTGCCACATAGAAGGATTTCCTGACTGTTGTGGCAATGTGGTTATCGAAGGTGAGACCACTGTCCACCTGTGTCCCTAAGTCTCTTATCACACTTTCTGTGTTTAGTGTACTGCCACCTATATGGTAATTCATGGATACATGTTTTTTTCCCAAAGGGGATAACAATACATTTCTTGGCATTGAGCTTGAGCCCATGGCTCTGGCACCAAGCATCTGTTTCTGTAAGGCCCTTTGTAGAGTATCCATCATTTGGGATCCAATAATGGCCCCCAGTTTGCAGATGACTGCAAACTGGGAGCCATTATTGAATCCCCACATTATGACTGCAAACTTTGTTAGCCAGAGTCCCTTAGTGTTGACCTGTACTTCAGAGAAGTAGATGCCAAACAAGAGCGGCCCCAGGACTGAACCCTGAGGTACTCCACTTGTCACTTGTCTGGAGCTGGATTTGGAGTCGGCTACTTTTACAGTGTGGGTTCTATCAGTAAGCCATTTAGCAACCCATTGGGTGACATAGGGATTAATTCCCAACTTAGTAAGTTTATCTATGATTCCAGAGTGGGGGATGGTGTCAAAGGCCTGGCAAGGTCTAGATAGGCTGTGTGGACCACCTTACCCTTGTCCATGGCTCTGGAGACTGATTCAAAGAAGTCAATCAGGTTCAGGGAGACAAGATCGCCCTTCACAAACCCAAATTGGGTGGGGTCCAGTGTTTGAAGGTTGCCAATATCTTTGTTTATAAGTTCCATGATAATACGCCCATGGCCTTGCAGATAAGGCTTGTCAGACTGATGGGATGGTAGTTTCCGGGATCCAAGGTGGATCCCTTGTGGATTGGGATAACTGTAGCTCTGCGCCACTCAGTGGGCATGAAACCTGAGGTGAGGCTATGATTAAACATGACACTTAGGTGAGGTGCCAGTTCATATTGTTATGTAGTACACAGCCCGGGATGTCATCTGGTCCCATGGATGCTGTATTCTTGGCTTTAGAGAGTGCGTTTTGTACCTGTGTGGCTATTATTACTGGAATTTGGCAATCTTCCGGTATTGAGATGGGCCATTTAGGGGGTGAAGTTGGCACTGAATCGATCTGTCAGGATATTGGCAATATCCTTCGGATCAGTATATTTAATGCCATTCTGTTTTAGCTCAGAGCAGATCTGAGCATTGCCATTTAGATTCTTGACATAGTTATAGAATGCTTTGTGGTTGTCTTTGGTATCTTTGGCAATTTTATTTTCATAACTAGCTTTGGAGGATTTTATGAGGCATCTCAGTTTCTTATTGAGGCTAGTAAGGGAGTTTTTTGCATCCTGGGATTTTCCTCTTTTCTGCAAAAAGTTTCTTCCTTTGTTGTAAAGTTTGTTTATGGCAGGGGACCACCAGATTGGCTTCCTTTTTGGATGAGAGCATTTTGGTTCTATTTGGGATGGCACGATTCATGCAGGAGTGGATGTGCTCGCACAGTGCCTTAGTGTAGGATTCAGCAGTTAAACTTTCAGTTCCCGTCTGCATGGGTGTCATGAAGTTTGTCACTTCTGACTTGAGTAGCATGAAGTTGGCTTTGGAGAAGTTTTTTATGGTGGTTTCTTTACTGGCGGGTGGGGGTGGGATGTGGATGTTAAGGGTGATTAGCTTATGGTCAGACCTGACTAACGAGGGGGTGACCATAGGTATGGAGCATTGATTTCCCATGTTGGTAATGACACTAGCTAGAATTCTCAGTAGTCGTGCAGACTTCATGCCTATACCTAAAAAACTCCATTTTTGATTGCATTGGCTGTTGTTGTTCCTCCTACATAAAGGAGTGTATACCTCTCAAGCACTTAGAACAAAAAATCTGGACAAAGCCTTAAATAATGGGGGGCAAACACCCAAAAACAGGGACACTTTTCAAGTATTGCTCTTCCAAACTTAGCAAGTTGATAGAAATAACAGGATATCCATTAGCATGAATTTTCTGAAGGGTATGAAGTCTGAAACACAAATATCTGTCATTGTTTTCTGATTTCAACCCTTAATGATTTACCAACAGTTTGCCAGAAAACTACAATTTTAAGAGAAACAGACCAAAAATATGATGCAAAAATCTGCAATCTGTGAAAATCTGTACATTTTAGAGGTATGATATATCCCCAAAATAGCTTGATATATTATCCCGAAATCTTCAAAGAATGGTACCAAAGTAATTTCCCATATAAAAGATCAGGGAATAATACCTGGACAATTACTAATATAATATCATTCAATGTGTCTGTACTTTTAAACACAAAGGACAAACTGAGTTTTGATCTTTTTTTTTTTTTGAAAAATCTTTCTAAAATAAGATGTTTTTAAAGGATTTGTATTATTTTAGGCGTTAAGTAACAGCAAACCAACATATTGAGAATTTTCATGAATTTTACATGCGTTACTCTGAAGAGCAGTTTTGCTATAAATGGACTGTGGGGCAAATGTTGAGGTTTATCAATTTCTAATTGATATGTTGGTCTCAGTTTTAAACTACTACCTATATTGATTAATGATGGTCTGTTTAAATGTTATATATTTGTTAATTACTAATATACCTCTATTTACTAAGTTCTTTCAGTAGTGTAGCTAGGGCAGTGTAAACAGGGCAATCACCTCAGGTGCTGTCTTGTCCAGGGCAGAATTTGTTGCTGTAGAATAATATATATATATATATATATACATATATATATATATATATATATATATATATATATATATATGTATATATATATATATATATATATATATATATATATTTTTTTTTTTTTTAATTAATCAATATCTAGGTCCCTTTAAGAGAAACAACAAAATGCAGACTTCCTAAACTGAAGTTGGAGCCTCTCCTCCATGCCTCCCACCCCTGCTTCCTTCATTTTGATTGGGCACCACCCCAAAAACACATGTGATTGGCTGTACAAGTAAAGGGGGCAGTGCTGCAGCGCAAGAAAGACAGTCCCCCGGATTCATGAAGCTCGGCGCATATGTAGCATGGCGCCAGCAGTGTAGTGTATAATCGCGAGCAGCCACATGCATAGTAATGAGTGCGCTACCGCAACCACAACCACGCAGAGGGCACGCAGGCGAGCCCAAGCAGGGATGCGCCTGTAGGCATGGCTGCCGGCAGGGGAGGAGCAACCTAAAGTGCTGACTGTCACAAGCCGCCTGCAATAGTAACCGCACCAGCCAGTGTCCGTGGATAATGAAACGTGACGCAGAGTATGCAAACATAGTAAAAATTCGCCTACACAAAATGGAGAACCAAACATTAACCCACGTAAGTCCAAATTGTACCCATCCAAGGAACAAAGGATACGCTGTAATACCATGTCTGTCACGCAATGCACTGTCAGTGGCATACCCAGTGAAGGTGTACTGCAGCATGTCAGCGCCACCGCATCCACACACACAGTAGCCCCATGGGCATGGTCACCAGCAGTAGGAGAGTACACAGCTGGGCAGCCGTGGTTCTATATAACAACCAGAAGGAAACCAGATACCTTAAACACAGACAAACATGTGCATAGCAACATGTACTACACCCAGCAACGTGCCTGTCGATACACATAGGACGGTATATGTCAAGCATAATATCCAGAAGCAGAACCCATGCATGCAAATGTAATACACAACAGCCTCTGCCATAGCATCGTAACCCGCACTCCATGTACGATCGCCCACCCATCCCAGCTAGCAGCTCAGCAGCTGCACACCTACACACAGTGGGTATACCTCAAATGTAGTATGAAGTATTGTCCTAGGCAGTGCCATGCGCAAATATGTACCCCACATGTCAACATCCCACCTCAGTACTGATATCCAAATGGCTGCATGTGAATGTGTCAGCAGAATGCGTACATCCCACATGTGGTATGGACCTGTCGAAACCCATAGGCGTTCACACGCCACGGTGTCCATAACTGTACACATCTGGACAAAGCAGTATGTGCAGCAACTGTACCGATGATTAGCTATGCAGACATGTCAAACACAACACATAGCGAACATCTCACCAAGCAGGACACCCCAACAGGGTGCCACATGCACAGAAGGTGAAGGTGGGACATCACACGAGATAATAGTGGTGCCGGATGGCCAAACACCCACGGCCAATGCAAAGGATTGAATAACACGATATGCCTGATGAATGGGTATGTCATATCATGGGAATAGGCTAAGCTATCCAACATAATAGCCATGCGTACTCAGATACAAACTGCCAGTAACACGCAGTAGTAATGCAGGGAGGCATACACGACTGTGGGAATATCACAGGACATATGGCATGTGCCAAGTGTCGACGCATGACACAAATGTCCAGGATGGGGCCCCTGCAAAGAGGAACATGTGCCAACCCCACCCCCCACTGACGTATCGGCAGTGGAAACACAATCCAAACACACACCAACACCACCGTCCATCCCACGATAGCAACGGAGGCCGGTCAAAGACCACCATGATGCGTGCACAAACAGGGACACGTGTAACCATCGCCCTGACAACCCCCACAGGCCAACGTAATAATAGTATGGACATATGCATGTAATGCTGCAAAGGATGTGTGGTAGTCCTCAGTATCACAGAGGTAGGTACACAGATACACTGTAATCAACCGTGACATATGTGCACTGTACACAGCATACCCGCAGGTAATACAAAGTTCAATCATGTGCCACAGAAATATCCATGTACGAATGAGGACAGGGGATAGACAAGTGTGAATGGGACAAACTATGAACATAGGTTCATAGTTTCATAGGTTCATAGTAGGCTACCCGCCCAAGGGCATCTATAAGCCTAGCCCATAGTTATGTTGCCTTCGCCACCCCTTCAATTTGAAGAAAACTATGCCTATTATATTGCTGTACCTCTGTCAAGCAGTGACACTGAAGTAATCCCTGGGGTATATCTGTAATCTCCCATCCATTGGTCAAGATTCCTCTTGAACAAGGCCAGCGAGGTGCTCTGCCTCACATGTACTGGGATGTTGTTCCACAGCATAGTGAGTGTCTGGGTGATGAATCTGTCCCTCCAGCATGTTCTATTAATGACCGTGTCAATGTTTAAGTCACCTGCCCTTGTGGTTCTGAGGGATCTAGATTCTTTAGGTGAAGCATAGTCATCAAATCTGGGTTCGACATGGCCTTGTATGTCAGGCACAGGTCACCTCTGAGCAAGTGGTATGTGACTAAATAGAGCTGGAGTCCTTTCAGTCGGGCAGCATAACACATATCCCTGAGACCCTGCATCCGTTTGGCGATAAACTGTTGGGGCCTTTCCAGCTGCTGCAGGTGTCGGGTCAGATACATTCTGAATGGGGCATTGTACTCAATCATAGGTCTAATGAGTGATGAGTACAGGGGGACGATGACCTCCCCTGATCTAGATGTGAATCCCTTCATGATCAGGTGGACAATGTAGAAGGTCTACCTAACTACTTTAGCAACGTGTGTGTCGAACGAACGGTTACTGACAACCTGGGTCCCCAGATCCCTTGTAACTTCCTCTGTGCTCAGTGGATTGCCACCTATATGGTAGCTAGGGGTAACCTTGTTTTTCCCGAAGGGTATGACTGTGCATTTCTTGGCATTTAGCCAGGCCATGTCTCTGGCACCAGTTATCCATATCTGTGAGGCCCTTTCTGAAGTTGATATCTGTGTCAGATGTGTTTCTGACTATGGCACCCAGTTCGAGTCATCTGCAAACACTGTCAGCCATAACCCCTGTGTTTGCTTGTACTTTGGAAATGTAGATGCCGAAAAAGAGTGGACCCAGGACTGAGCCCGGGACACCACTTCAGACCGGCTGTGAGTCTGACATGGCGCCAGCAACTCTGACCGTGTGGGTTCTGTCACTTAGCCAGTTTGCAACCCATCTATGTATGTATGGGTTTACATTCAAGCTGATGAGTTTTTCAATGATACCTGAGGGGGTATTGTGTCAAAGGCCTTGCCAGGTTGAGGTAGGCTGTATGGACTGCTTTACCCTCATCAATGGCCTTGGTGACTGTTCCTAAAAAGTCAACCAAGTTTAAAAGGCATGATCTGCCTTTGACCAAGCCAAACTGGGTTGGATCCAAAGTGGCGCAAGTCCCCTGTCTTTATCTATGAGTTCCATTATGATCCTTCTCCATGGCTTTGTAGACAAGGCTTGTCAAGCTAATGGGACGGTAATTACCAGGGTCAGTGGAGGCACCGCCTCTTGTGAAGTGGGACTACAGTCGCCTTGCGCCACTACTTGGGCAATGATCCTGAGGTGAGGCTAAGATTAAACAGCTGTCCTAACTGTGGGTTTAATTTCATTGAGTTCGTGGAGTACACAGCTGGGGACACCATCTGGTCCCATGGATGCTCTGTTTACTGCCTTGAGAGAGCATTTCCCACCTGGGCTACAGAGATGTTCTGGGGCTACAATCCTCTGGTATAGATATCTCCATGTGGGGAGGGGGGGAGTTTGCAATCAACCTGTCAGCCAGTATGTTGGCAATGTGTGTAGGTTCAGTAATCTTCACATCATTCTGAACTCAGTCTGAGCATATCTGGGAGTGTCCTCCCAGGTGTCTAACATAGCTAAAGAAGGCCTTATGATTGTCTTTCGAGTCCTTGGTGATTTATCTCTCGAATTTGCCTTGGATGATTTCATGAGAGTTCGTAGTTCTTCACATATAATGAGCAAGGGTGTCTTACCTTACAAGGATTCTGCTCTATCTTGTAGTACCTTCCTCCTTTCACTGTACAGCTTGTTTATGGCTGGGGTCCACCAGACAGGACGCTTGGCTTTGGTACAAAGAGTCTCAGTTTTGTATGGGATTGCCTGATCCATGCAGTCCTGTAGGTGCTGGTAGAAGGCATATGTAAGTGATTCAGCGGTTTGAGTAATGTTTACCACTGGCTCAGGGGCCTTAAAGGAGACCACACTAGTGTTTAGAAGTGTGAAGTCGGCTTTTGAGAAAGGCATATGTATGGTAACCGGCACCACCCACAGCATTGTATGCCAATAGCAGAAGCTATTGTAGGTTGTCCAAACACACGTGTCCGTACACACGGAACATCATAGCAATAAACCACACCCGGATGCGGGTAATGCTAGATATACCCACGGCAGACGTGGTGCATTCCTGAGGCCGAGGCCAATGCCCGATGTGTGGTCCACACAAAGGCAACCGTGGGTAAATACAGCAGTACCCACACCCAGACGCGGGTCATTGCTAGTATGCCATATCATCTAGGGAAAGAAACCATATATTCCCAGACATAATGGCACAGCATAATGCCTGTCCGCCACCCAAACGCAGATGTACGGCACCCGTGGTGGTGCGGACGTACTGCGCAAGATGTCCGTTACCAATGTCGACACTGTCTCGCTATGTGAAACAAAGTCAACATAGTGATTCAATACTAAACAGCGACGGAGAGCCCGATGTCCCTGTTGCTGAGCTGTTCAACCTGTTCCGCCATGTTAAATGTGTGTAGCAGAGAAATGTGGGATCAGTTCTAACCAAGCAACGGACATGTCCGTGGCTCAGTGAAAGCTGTCACGCAATGTTAAACCCATGTAATATAGCGAGACAGGTTATAAATACCGAGGTATAGTAATGGAAATAGGTCTGGTCGACCAGACCGTGTGCAATTACTATAACAAGATCTACAGCGGGCACGCCGCCAATCAGCCACATGGTTAGATAATGGG
This sequence comes from Protopterus annectens, assembly GCF_019279795.1. Lineage (NCBI taxonomy): Eukaryota > Metazoa > Chordata > Ceratodontiformes > Protopteridae > Protopterus > Protopterus annectens. The sequence continues at coordinate 989 of NW_025051849.1, read as the reverse complement.
TACGTGGGGGATATGGTATCATAGAGTTGGCATGTGGGACAAACCATGCCCATGTGACTCGCCTGACATTCGCATAACGGTCAGGGCAGTTCCGCATACATAGCATGGACAAGAGCAAACCCAAAGCACCACCAGGAACACCCTGGACAATCAAGGCCTGTATGCGTAGGGGACATAAGCTTCCTGTGATCTGAATATCCTGGCGGTCACGAGCATATGCATCCTGGGCCATGAGCGGGAGGGAATAAGGAATGTTTAACATGTAGTACCGCACCTTTCCCAGCAGGAGAATGGATGCCTGTGACGACGTGGAGCGGGGGGTGGGGGTGGGGGGGGATATGTAAATTTAGCTAAGTACTCATGGGGTATGTATATAAATGAGACAGAACAGCTAACGTGTAGTGGTTGTTAGCAACCGCAAACGTGAATGCAGTCCCGCTTGAATTACTTAATCATAGAACATATAAATGTGAACGCAGTAATGTACGCGCCCATGCCGCGAAAGACTGTTACATGTGTAAAGGTGAAAGTGTGTTCCGCACACGTCCGCAAATCAACCGATCAGGAGATAAGGCAGTTACCGAACAGTCACAACTCCAATAACAGACCACGTAACCACACAGACCCAGTAAACATACATGTAAACAGAATAATGGATATGCACATGTGCACCCGCGCCGTAACCCACAATTAGAAATGCAAGTGCTGCAGGTGCGTGTGTGATCCGCCTTCACAGCAGGGAAAAGCATACATTGTCCTCCACATCAATTATACATGTCTCAAAACTGTCAGCCTCTGAAAGTATGGAATCGGGACAATGCCATGTAAAGTACCATTAGAAATAGTGAGAAACACATGCTATGTGATAAGACAAACATAGAATGTGGATAGAATAACGCGTAAAAGTTAGTAGTATGGATTGACGAATGTTATGTATCTGTAACCCGACCCACTTGTCAGAAGGTGCCCCTCATACCTAATTGTGTAAC
>NW_025051848.1:0-11353 GCF_019279795.1 Protopterus annectens | reverse complement strand
TGGGGGGTGTGTGTGTGTGTGTGTTTTTTTTGGGGTGGGGGGGTGGGGGGGGTTTTTTTTTGGTTCTTTTTTTTTAATTTGAGGAAAGTGGAAACAAATTTTTTTTAAAAGGGTTTTCAAATCCCGTTTTTTTTTTGGTTTTTTTTGTTTTAAAAAAATTGGCCGCAAATTTTTTTTTTTTTTTTTTTTTTTTTTTTTTTTTTTTTAAAAAAAAAAAGGGCCGAAACAAAAAAAAAAAAAAAAAAAAAAAAATTTTTTTTGGAAACGGGATTTTGAAGTTTGGGAGTGTTGTGTTTTTTGTGTTTGGGGGTGGTGGGGACAAGTTAGGGAGAATTCTTCCATTTATAATTTAAAATTCAAAAGATTTGCATTTTGTATTTTCTGAAGGATGTAAAGTCTGAAACTCATTTTGCATTATGTATTTTCTGAAGGAAAGTCTGAAACTCAAAGTCTGCCATAATTTATTATTATTTAGTGACTTCAATCTTAATTTGCCAAAAAACACGTTATGAGGAAAAACAGAAATATGAGGCAAAAATCGGGGCATTCTGCACAAATTGTACAGTTGAGAGGTATGGGGGGTGATGTCTTCGTGTGTGTGAGTAAATGTGTGCACATATAGAGTGTTGTGTAAATGTGTGGACAGCATATGTGCAATGTAAATGATTGCTTTTTAATTTGAAGCAGTGTAAATGTACATAAGAGCAGAAGAAGTTATTTTGAATACAGCTGCATGTTGTATTTTAGTCTGTGTGTGTGTGTTGTGTGTGTGTGTGGTTTGGTGTTTTTTTGGGCCCATACCCATCAGTTGGGAAATGGTTGACAATATTGCTAAACAATTTGCTGTATTTTTTATTTAATAAAAAATTGTTCCATCTTGCTTTAAAAATGGTGAAGTAATTATCTGCATGTTCAGTTAATGTCACAAGCGGGTTGTGATCCCTAGAGTGAGGACTTTTGGGTTCATTTACTTGGATGTGCAGCATTTCCATTGGGGAAGTTTTAGATTGCCTAAGCCATGAAGTCACCCACCTCCCCCGGGTGATACAGAGAAAGTGATAAGGTTTGCAGCCTGCCCAAATGAGGTCATGGTTTGGAGTCCCTGTATTTTGTTAGTGAGAAACCTCTGAGGTCTCTCCAGCTGCTGAAGGTGTCTGGTGAGGTACATGAAAAAGGGTGAATTATACTCTGTAACGGTCTAATGGGGGTTTGATACAGTGGAGTTGGAACATCCCTTGACTGGGATGCAATGCCCTTGCTTAGGAGGTGTGACCATAGAAGGGTTTCCCTACCCTTTGGTGGTTAAAAGTTCAGACTGCTTTTAACCTGTTCCCAAGTTTTGCCCACTGGGTTAAAACTCTGGGTGGGGTGTCTGTCAATATTGGAAATTGTAGGGAATTCCATTTTGTCACAGGGAATAATACATTTTTTTGCATTTATTTTTTAGACCATGGCTTTGGCATCAACCATTAATTTGTGTTAGCCCTTCTTGTAATATGTTGACATCATTGGGGGACTCGCTGATTGCTCCCAGTTAGCAATCATCAGTGAACCTGGTGAGCCACATGCAAACTACTTTGGCCTTGACTGCCAAGAATTAGATGCCAAACATTAAGCGGCCCAGCACAGACCCCTGTGGTACTCTACTGGTGACGCTCTAAGGGTGGAGGTGGAGTCTCTAATTTTGACAGAGTATGTTCTGTCATTAAGCCAGCTGGCTACTCATCTAGTAATGCAAGTGTTAATCCCCATGTGACATTGACAAGTGCAGAGATGACATGTTCCGTAGATATACTAGGCAGAGGGGCTGGTGTCAGGTACGCTTTGGGATATGGTAGGTGGGGTTCGGGGAGTGAAGTTTGCACCGACTGTCAGCTGGCTGGTTGGCAATATCTTCTGGTGTAGTATGAGTGATGCCATCTAATGCCAGTTTGGCACATAGCTGGGCATTCCCTTTTAGACTTCGGATATAGTTAAAGAATGTCTGTTTATCCATGGCTAGGTATGCACTTTCAGTTTCATAGTTTTTATTACAAGACTACAAGATTTCTGCTTTTTTTGATTAGGCTTAGGAGAAACTCTTCCTAGGAAGTGATACCCTCTTCTCTTTTGGCAACAGTTTGTTTCTCTTATTATATTATCTGCTTACACAAGTCCACTACAGTGGATTGTTTTTTTGAGAATACCTAGTTTTGATCCAGTCAGGTGCAGCAGAGTTTACATAGTCGCTTAAGCGTTTGTACAGGGCATTTGTGTACATTTCTGCATAGTGAACACTTATGTCTGCAATTGCGGGTGGTTTGAAGCTTCCTAAACCCGCTTAGTATGCTGTAGTTAGGTTTTGTAAAGGTTTTTATGAATTTGGTTCCTATGAGGGACAGTTCTAGTAGTTCAAATGAGACTGATTATTGGTCTGACCTAACCAGGGAAGAGCATTATGCATGGGGAACTACAGTGACCCCCCCATGTTGATAGTATGTCCAGAACATTACAGCCCCTAGTGAGGTTCAGACTATCTGTTCCAGAGCATTTGTGTTAATAAAGTCAAGGAACTTCTGTACAAGCGTGTTTTTGCTTGTGTAAGTCTCCCAGACTATGGAAGGATAGTTGCAATCTCCCATGACTAAGTTGTTAAACTGTATGTTGAGGAATTCCAGTAAATCAAGGTAGGTGTTGTGCTTATCCTTGTTCAAAGTGGGGAAAATATAGCTAGCAGTGATGTGGTATGGTGGTTTCCTACTAGTTCATTGGACATAGAGTAGTTTGAGAGAGTCATACTGTTTTACCAGTCTCGAAGAGTATTTTGTTTTAATGAAGATGGATAGACCTCCACCTTTTATCCCTTCACTCTCATTTTGAAGTCTGAACATGTGGAAGGCATTGTAGCCTTGTATAGCCAGGGTACTCTCAGTGGCCTTGAACCATGTCTTGGTAACTGCACAGACATCAGCATCTTCCTACAGGAGGAATGCTTCCAGGGACTGCAGTTTTGTGTTTACACTCTTAGCATTAAGCAGCACAATCCTGATTTTGTCTGTCTTGGATTTTGTTACATTGGAACATTTGTTATTTTTACATTACCTAAAAAAGGTGCTGTGGGGTAGGGGGGGGCAAGGAGGGCCTTCAGTGTCTGGAAGCCTAGGGTAGACATGTGCAGACCATCTCTAGCAAAGCAGCAGGTCTGTCTGCAGTATCCCCCAGGATGACAGACACTGGATACCCCTGGATCGATACCAGAGACTGAGCCAATTGTTGAAGTCAGTCATTTATTTAGTTTATATTGTGGCATCCTCCTGGGTGGTAGGTTACTGCTTAGGGCTAGGGACAGACCTGACTGGGCCACAAACTGTGTTCAAGCAGAATACTTACAAATGGTTGTTTTGTGCTATTACTTTTTGTTATACCCACTGCAACAAGTTAATTTGAGGCATGGTCAAGACTCTTTCTACCAGGGCATTGACTCTATGCAAAACCCTTGGTAATGAGATGTGCCACACAGGACTTTCTGCCCACAGTGGCAATGTGGTGATCTAATTACAGGTTGCTGTCAACCTGCGCCCACAGATTTCTTATAACGGCTTCAGTATTCATTGGGCTCCCAGTAATGTGGTAATTAGTGGGAACTGAGTTTTTACCAAAGGGGATGACATTTTTTGGCATTAAGCTGAAGGCCATGAATTACACAAGTCATTGCTCTCAGTGAGACCTTTCTGTAGGATGTCTGCATCACTTGGGGAGATGATAATGCGTCACACCTTACAGTTGTCAGTGAACATGGTCAGCCAGACTCCCTTTGTGTTGACCTGGACTTCTAAGAAGTAGATGCTGAACAGGACAAGACAAGCCAACTGTCACTGTGGGACTCCACAAGTGACTGGTCGGCAGTCTGACTTGGAGTCTACTACTATGTATTCTATCTGTGGGCCAATGTGCAACCCACCTAGTGATATAAGGGTTGATGCCTAGTTTGAGTGTATCAATAATTCTCAAGTGCAGAATGGTATCAAAGACCTAGGCCAGATTGAGGTAGGCTATATGCACTGCCTTACCTTCATCCACAGACCTGATGACTGACTCAGAGAAGTCAACCAAGTTGAGCAGGCATGATCCCCTGTTTTACCAAGCCAAATTCTGTGTCTATGGTTTGGCGATCTCCTATATCTTTGTTAATCAGGTCCATGATGATGCACTCCTTAGATGTACATATCAGACTCATCAGGCTAATGGGGCAATAATTCCCAGGGTCTACAGTTGGCCCCCCTTTATGGAGAGAGATGACTGTAGCAGTGTGCCATTCAGTAGGGACAAAGCCTGAGGTGAGGTTGTCGCTAAGCAGGACACGCAGATGGATATTATCGGGTCCCATGGAAGCTGTATCCCTGGGCTTGGACAATGCAGCTTTAACCTGCTGGGTGCCTGGCATTCTTCTGGTATTGTGATTGGTCATTTAGGGGGAGAGAGGGGTAACACTGGCACTGAATCTGTTAGCCAGTATGTTGGCAAGATCTGTTGGCACAGTTTAGGTGTTGCCATAGTGCAGTAACTAAGAGCAAATGTGGTTATTACTGTGAAAGTTCTTGAAATAACTATACAAGGCTTTCTGATTGTTTTTACTGTCTGCTGCAATTCTGCCTTCATAGCTGTTTTTAGAGGATTTGATGACTGTTGGGACTTCACCTTTTTCTGCAACACTTTCTTCCTTCTGCTGTACAGTCTATTAATGGCAGGGGACCACCAGATTGGCTTCCTTTTTTTGGCGGAGTGTGTCTTGGTTCAGTTGGGTATGGCTAGTTCCATGCCTTTATGTACACGTTCGTACAGTGCATTGATGTATGATTTGGCAGCCATGCATCTATTTTCCCTTGGCATGGGTGCCATGAAGTTAACCACCTCTGTTTTAGGAGCCCAAAGTCAGCTTTGGAGAAGTTTTTCAAGGTGGTTACCTTTGTGTGTGTGTGTGTGGGTGGGGGGTGAGATTTGGACTTCCAAGGTGTTGTGTGGGTAGCATCTGATCACGGAAGGATTGACTACTGGTGTAGAGCAACATTGCCCCTGTTACTAATAACCAGGTTCAGCATGTTGCCTCTCTAGTGGGGCTCAGAATGAGCTGGTCCAGGACACTGGAACTGATGAATTCCAGGAAGCGTTGGGCCAGTGTATTGGTGTATGCTTATTGTCTGTTGAAAGGTCAAATTCTTCTTCATCTTCAGCTTTCTAGCAGATGCCTGAAGGTTTTGGCCCAAAGTGACTGGTATTTGGAAATGTTCAGAATTCCCTCCACTTTGACTAAAGCCCCAGTTCTTTTGGTGATGAAGTGTTGTTTTTGCAGCAAAGTAACTTTTGTAGTTGTGGCCAAAAAGTTCAACTGTGGTCTCATCAGACCAGAACATTTCCCCACATGCTTTTGGGAGACTTGAGGTTTGTTGTAAAAATTTTAGCTGGGCCTGTATGTTTTTCTGTGTAAGAAAACGCTTCTGTCTTGCAACCCTACTCCATAGTCCAGACATATGGAGAATATGGGAGATTGTTTTCACATGTAGTACACAACCAGTACTTGCCAGAAATTACTGCAGCTCCTTCAGTGCTGCTGTTGGTCTCTTGGCAGCCTCTCTGACCAGTTTTCCTTGTCTTTTCATCAATTTTGAAGGGACATCCAGTTCTTTGCAACATCACTGCTGTCCCATATTTTCCCCACTTTTTGATTGTCTTCACTGTGTTCCATGGTATATCCAATGCTGTGGAAATTTTTTGTACCCTTCATTTGACAGATACATTTCAACAATGAAATCCCTTTGAAGCTTTGTAAGCTCTATGTGAAGCATGACTTTTGCTGTAGCAGGCAACTGACTAAATGTCAGGAAAATCATACTAGGACAGCTGATCTTTACTTGGGGTTAATCAGAGTCTCTTTAATTGATGTCAGGTGTGTACACAAGAAGACAGAATGTTGTAATTAAATCAAAAAGTGCTACAACAAAGTATTAGCTTGGGGGTACACACAAAAAGTTATACAACCAGCATATTGTACCTTTTTACTTTTTATATTTTTCCCTTAACAGTTTTTTTTTTTTCGGGAATTGTACAGGTTACAGGCCACATTAAAGGGGGGTTTTAAAATGAGTTATTGTGGTCTCATTTATCAAAAAAACCTGGTATTTTAACGGGGGTGTGTACACTTCTGATATCCAGTGTGTGTGTGTATGTATATATATGTATGTATGTATATATATATATATATATATATATATATATATATATATATATATATATATATATATGTATGTATGAATATATATATATTTTGTATATACTGTGACACACAAAATTGTGTGTTTTGTGTGTGTTTATCTATATATTATGTCTATAATGCATATAATAGACACATACACACACACACACACACACACACACAAAAGGTGGGTGTGTGCATTATGTGGGAGGCAATTGACTGTGTATGAGGAAAGATTAAGAGTGTGTGTGATTATGAGGTGTTTAGGGTTAGGTTATGGTATAAAATTAGTGTGTGTGGGCATGGCCATGTGCAAATGTGCTGAAAAGTTTCACTTTTTCCACAAGCCTCTGTACTTATTTATGCAGACATTTGTGCCTCACAGAACCATTTGGGAGGGACAAGGGTGGGTGTGTCGGCTTTCGTTTGGTCATTTTATACCTATATGTGACATTCTTTGAGTATCGGATGTTTGTCTGGCTGGTTAACCACTTAACTGAAAACTATTAGTGTTTGGTCTTGTTTTTTGTATTGTTGTGTTTTCTGTTTAATGGGCAAGAATTTGCATCACCATCTCTGGAATCTATAGCAGAAAAGGAAAGTATGAGGAATTAAAAGGGCTTATGTTTTGGTTTGTGTTTGTTATTGCTGTTTTGGAAAATTGTCAACAGTGCACATTTTATATACTAAAGGGTAGATATTATAAGAGTACCTCAAAATAAGACTTTAAGGAATTGTAAATTAAAGCTTCCTTATGTATATCAAGCTAGATACAGGTACAAATGTTAACAATACACATACCACTTCATGTCTGCAAGATGATAACTAGAATTTTTTTTTTAAATTAAAGGGAATTGTGCTTTGATTTGTTTGCTTGCCCTTTTTAATTGGTCTGGTGTAATCGTGATTATTATTATTATTATTATCATCATAATTACTATTTTCCACTGTAGTTATTAATGTCATTCAGTATTTTTCCTTTTTCATCCGCTTGCAGGTTGGTTTTAAACCCCTCTGTGCTTTCCGTGGTAGATAACCCTATTCCCAGTATTTATGTATGTATATGAAATTATATATGGATTAGGTGGTGCATGAACTGTCTCTGAATACATTTTTCCATAATCTTTGCAAGTGGAGAGTATAGCCTGGGCCTATAGTTGGAGAATTCAGTAGAGCTACCTCCTTTATGACTTTTGGATTACATAGGATATTTTCCAGATAGTGGGAATTTTAGCTTATTCAATGGTTCATGGATAAGTATTGATACTGGGGGGCAATGGCATCAGCTGAATTTTGTAGGTATTCAGCAGGAAGTTGGTCAGGTGTGGGGGTTTTTGGGATTAGGGATTTAATGATTGGGCAAAGGGTTTGAAAGCTAAATGTGACTAGGTTTCTGGGGGTGGTACTTTCTGGGCCAAGGGAGCTAGGAGGTAGTTGGCTGGCTAGGGCCTGAATTGTCTCTGTAAATATCGGTTCAAGCTATCTGAAACATTTTCTAAGGGTTTATCAGTGGGCAGCTGGGATGGGGGTAGTTTGTCCAGGGTGTAGTAGATTATTCAAACCTGCCCAAAACTTCTGAAGGTTATTTTGATTTTCTGTCTGTAATTATTTGCAATAGTATTGTTTTTTGTCTTGTAGTATGGATTTTTTAGTTTCATTCCTAAATTGCCTGTATTTAGTTTGATCTTGGGGGGTGTTTAGTTGAATGCCATAAAGCCCAGGCTTTATTTTGAAGGCTAATTTTGAGTCTAGTCTCTTTCGAAAGCCATGGCAGTTTTGCCTTTGTTTTTTTAAATAGGTGTGTGTAAGTCAAGGATCTCAAGGAATTTATTGTTAAAGTACAGAACTGCTTCCTTTAAGGGCAAGAGTTTTAGAATAGACCAATTACCTGATTTTAGTTCCTGTTGGAATTTGACTGAGTCAAGGTATATATTATTTCTAACATTTCTTAGTAAGGGTTGTAGGGGTTGATAGCTTTGTGCTTAATTATATACATGAGATGGTGATCGCTAGACCATACCTCCCAACCACCCCAATTACTCGGTTTTACCGAGTTCGGGGGTCCAAATGATGGGGTGCCACGGAGTGGCCCCTTCATTTTTTTTCAACTGTTTTTTAATTTTCCTGTTTTTACATCATCATCGTGATGACCCCATCCCAGTGCTACCACCCATGGGAATTGAGTTTGCACATTTTCCAGCTGGAACATTTGGGGAAATTTTTGCCAATGAAAAACCCATGGTAATGGCGCAAGCAGGAACAGTTAGAAATGGATCTGTATTCGGGTCACAATAACTTAATGGTAACTGTTTATCTAGCCCAGTGAAGACATCATGGCAGCAGAACAACAACTGATTGGTTATTGTGTGTTTTATAGTCATGCAAACTGAGTTAAACTTTGGCCAATTTGCAAAAGTACCTGTGGAGTTTTCCCAAATTGCACATTGTACAAAGTTCAACTACTGAAAATTTGGAGAATAAACCAATTTGTAAAATTTTAAATAAAAAATGACAATGCCATGCTCAATAACCCAAAGCACCACACACACACACCCCCTCTGTTAAGCATGCATTAAAGAGTGCATAATGAGTATTACGGACCCAGAAATACATACCTTGGGTTCCCGCCCCACAGGGAGAGAAAAGTAGTCTTGTACTGTTTTTTTGTCCGCAGCCTGATATTGTTGTTTTTCATCCTAGCTTGCCCTTAAAATGCACACATGCAAAGGCTGGTTCCTGTGCCGAAGAATTACCAGCATCAGTTTAAATGTTGACCCTCCCCAGTATTTCAGAGGCAGAAAAAAATATCTCAAATACATAAAAAATGTCTGGTACACCACTGATCTAACAGGGAATAACTGTACAGGAATAATTTATAAAGTGTATGAAGAATGACCACCCTGAATAGTATCTTTGTATACATTAACCAGTGCAGATCTAGCATTTAAATCTTAAACTTTTTTATTAAAAAATTGGTTGACAGGCCAGTGCTGGTCAGATGTTCTACTTTTTATATGGGGAAATTGTTGGTCCCCCAAAATTTTGGGGTTTTGTTTAACAAATCAAATCTTAAACAGTATCTGGAGAAAAACATCAAATATATCTCGGTTGCCTTGTATGCTGTTTTAAAAGCACTTGGGGTTACATTTATGACGAATTCATAAGAGCTTAGATGAACTATAAAAAATTTTTGGGGAAAACAAAAAAAAGTTGCCGATGTTTTGTGGAAAATTTAAATACCCACTGCAAATAAAAGTGCCTTTTGGATATCTGTTTAGGATGTCAGGTTTAAATCGGCAATGTTACATAATAATAATAAAATTTTATTGAATGCAATTTTCATTTGCAACCCTGTTGTAAAAAACTTGTGGACATAGCATGACCATAATACACTCAGATGAAGAATTTGAAACATTTTGAAAAACTTCATTCAAAATGTTAAGATGGAAAAAAAATCACTTTTTTTTAAAAAAACATTCAGATTTGAAAAATTAAAGGGGGTATTGTATCTGAGCCAGGCATAAGAAAAAAAGCCCCGGTTTAAATGAACAACTTTATATGCTGATTAAATATTGATAAATTTTAGTTTTTATTTATTTACAATGGGAGTTTAATATGCTAAAGTTTATAAATTTAAATTTTAAAAATGAGGTTGAAAAATTTATTGGGAATTTAAAAAGTTTTTTTAGTCTTTAAAGTGAAACGCCTCTTTTTTGTTTAGGAAATCCTATTTTTTCTTTATGGGTTTTTATTTTTTTTTTTTTTTTTTTTTTTTTTTTTTTTTTTTTTTTTAAAAAAAAAAAAAAAAAAAAAAAAAAAAAATTTTTAATTAAAAAAAAAAATAAACTTTTTTTTTTTTTTTTTTGCCCCCAAAAAAACAAACTTTTTTGTTTTAAAATTAAAATAAATACTTGTGCAAAACCCAACTTTTTTTTAATTTACTGTTTTTTTTCTTTTAGAACCATTTTTTTTTCTAAAACAATTTGTTAATGCATAATTTATCCATTACACATTTGAATTGTCCCACTTTGGGAGAGAATTATCTTTTTGGCAAAAGTGGTACATAGAGAAAAGTCCATAATGAAAACTACACTTGATGGAAAAAAAATCAGTCAAAACTATATTACATTTAATATATATATATATATTTTTTATATATATATATATATATATATATATATATATATATATACACACACACAGTAAGAGAGAGAAAGAGTATAGTGTGTGTGTGTGTGTGTGTGTGTGTGGGGAAAATGCCCTGAATGTAATAACCTGGTGGTCAAACCCTGTATCTTGGTATAGAACAAAAACTTAATGTCCCCGCCACTACCATTATTTTTGATCTGTTCCTCATAAGATCTGTGGTTTTCTGGGTGTTTGTAAAAAACACTGAAGGTTGAATTCATTAAATAATGACAAAATTTGAATTTTAGACTTCATATTTCTAAAGGTAACAAAATTTTTTTCTACAATTTTCTAAGTTAAAAAAACATATTTGAAACCCCCATTTATGGCTGTATTCCCCCTTATTGGCTTTGTCCAGGTATTTTTGTAAGAGTTGAGATATGGTGAGAAGTGAGAACTGAATTTACTAAATGATAGTCATTTAAAAGTTTCAGTCTTTATTTTTTACAAAACAAACTGCAGATTTGGCATAGTGGTATTTTCTCTCACTGTAGGGAAGGGGTTTGGGGTTAACACTTACCAGTGAAATGTATGGTTAGTGACATTTTATTCTGTAACTTTCCAAAATTATACAAGCAATCTTTTAAAAAGTGTTTTTTTGGCCTTTTAAAAAAAAAAAATTTAAAATTTTAAAAAATGTAAAAAGGGTGCAAGTGTGTTACCACTGCATTCTAATTGTATCTTTTTTATATTGTGTAGTGGGAATAGACTTTTTTGATGGAAATGTTCTGAGTTGGGCAGTTTTGTCATTATTGGTTCATGCATTTTGTTTATTTCCCATGAAAAAAAAATTTTAAAATGTGCCAAAATAGCTGTATTATGGAAAAAAAAAAATTTTCCCGTTTTTTTTTTAGAAGGCCTTTTAAAAAAGCCCTGTTTTTAAAATTTTTTTTTTGGGGGGGGGTTTTTCCTTTTTTTTGGGGGAAAAAGGGCTTT
>NW_025051847.1:0-12462 GCF_019279795.1 Protopterus annectens | reverse complement strand
AATTTTTTCTTCAAAAGAAAACCCTTTTTGTAAATTTGACAAGGAAAAAATTTTGGTGTGGAGTGGGGCCCAAAAAAGTTTTTTGGTTTAAGGGTTTTTCTGGAAGTACACTTGCCCTGTCGCTGAGGTCATCAGGGTAGCCCACATTGGCGTTAAAAGCAATTGGTTAATCCACAAGGTTTCTGGCAAATGCCTACCATTCTGTCTCTACTACAAAGATTCTGCTGCATGGTGGATGGTCACAGACCAGCCTTATGCAGGTGGTACACACTGTTCCAAAAACTGCATCACTGTCACCCCTGTCCATGACAGCCACCACAGAGTGTTATGGTCAATATCACATCCATGGCCAATAACACTTTTTTGGCTCTATTGCTGGAATGCCTCACTAGGCTAGAGACTTTGCTTCCTGCAAATCTATACTGCCCATATCCTGTACTGGCCATCAGGGGTACATGCCTGTCACTGGAGTGTCCTCAGGGCCAAGGATGACATCCATCTATTTCTGGCTCTGAATGGAGAGCTGGATTAGATTCCTCACACATATTCCCCCATGAGCTGCACCATTTCTTTGGGCAGAATTACATCCAGCCCCTGAGAGATTGTAGGGTCACAAAATATACCTGGTCAACATTTACAACATGGAAGCTCCACCCCAAATCTGAGGAATGTAATCCCTGAATCCCAGTAACTTTGGTGTACCTACTATGGCTATCAAATCAGCTTCCTATAACCCTAACACTTACGATAACATTGCTGTCATTTGTCACTGTGATAAACACCATTTCTGTAAATGATAATAACTGTACCTTGTTCCTCTGCCTGCACATCTTGGTCAATCAGGACTACTGGAGAATCAGTTTGATTCCCTGATAGTCCAGAAAAAAAACGGAGGGGTGGCAAGCCTATTCATAGCTATTGGTTCACTTGTGATAAACATTTCTGTAGTGTTTTCTCCCACCTACCCTCCCTATTGGCCTTGTCTTTATACCTGCTGGCCTTGCAGTTGCCCACCCCTACTCTAAATTTGATCTTGGACACTCCTCCCAGTCTAGTGTCATTAGCTCATATTCTACCTAATATGTAGAGAGAGACCTCTGAGAAGGCCAACCTTAACTTAGTTTCTTTTCTTTAGGCTTCGCCAATGACGGTTTATTTCTGCCTGTTTTATTCTGTTATTACCTGTTTTTACTGTTTTTAATGTAGCTTGAATTGTTTTATTGCACTTGCTTGTTTAAGTTTTGCAGTTTTAAAGAAAATTACTAACAGGCTAATACACTCAAGTGTGTACCATATGCTTTTTTGATAGCAATTAGTCGAAAAACACAGCATTTAGCTTGTATTTTCTGCCTATCTGAAAAAGTCTGAAAAAAATCAAAAAAATACCTTTGTTTTCCATATATTTCCTATTAGGTTTGTTCCAGTGACTGTATTTACTTGATCCCTGGGCTTTGGTCTTGGTTCCTGCAAGTTTCTCCCATTTTCCTTGTTTTTTGGTCAGGGGTAGTGCTCTTTTTCACTCACTAGTGGGAGTAGGGGAAAGCAATGGAGCTGCCTGTCCTCAGAGGAGTGGTTTAAGGCAGTAACTTGTAGGTTTATTGGCCATTTTGGGTCATTTCCTGTCTTTTCCAGCCCTCGCTATGGGCAAAGCTTTTAGTTGCCAGAGATTAGCCAGACAGTTAGCCGAATCTCTGACGGCTTATTTAGCTGGAGTTGCCACTGTTGCACACTAGGGCAGCAACCGTTAAGCAAAGTTTGAACTATTCAGGCTACCTAAAGTCCACCTTCAAATTTTCCTTAAAACTACCTTCCTCAACTATACTACTGATCTAACTGAATGTATCCTATAACTAAAAGATCATCTCTACTTGACCTGGGCAACTATTCTCATCTGTTAAACCTAGCACTTGCTCCTACCAGTACTTATTACACTTGATACGCACCTTATAGATAGCACCCAAAAAGGTGTGGCAAACCCCATTTCTCGGCTATCACCCACGCCCCGAATCTCTTTTAAAGTTTTTTCAGTCCTTCTAGCAGTGTCGAGAGGATCAGTTGCTGTGTCCTCTCCTGCTCAGCTGGTGAACTGAATATTGAGGCAATGTTACAATTGCCTCATGTACACAGACAACCCTCTCCTCCCACAAAACACAAATAGCGGTAGAGATGCAAACTATACGGCCAAACTGGGAGGCTGAACTCTTCAACATAGGACTGGCAAGACCAGTCAGGAGGAGAAGGTTACCACACACACCATAGACCCAGTCTCACATAGTACCATCACAACCTCAAATCATACACATAAACACACAAAGACATACTGAGGTTCTGATCAAAATCTACCAAAACAGCAGAGGCCACCAAAGCAGACACCCAAACAACCACCACCTCAGAACACAACACCTGCAATACATAGACCTCACAGTCAGAGTGTCAAACAGTCACAGTCCTTAAGGCCAAACACAATGCCAGACACTAGGCACTGGTGACCCCATAGTCAGACGCACTGACGCCCTGCCCACCAGACTGAGTAGGGAGAAGGTCACAGTAAGCTGCCTGTCGGGCGCTAGAATCCGCCACATAACGAAGCACTCAGGTCTCAACAGCAGGTACAAATATGACCCAGTCATTGTCCACGCTTGGTGTAAACGACCTGAGACGCACCTCCCTGGACTACATGAAAAGAGACATTGAGGAGCCTCTGATTATGTAGCCCAGGCAGGTATGACCCTGACCTTGAGCAGTATCCTACCTTTCACCAAGAATGATGCCACAATACAGAGATAAGATGATCAGCTTAACAATTGGCTTAAACACTGGTGTCATTCAAAGGGGATCCAATGTCTGTCTGCCTGGGATGACATGCTGGACAAGCCACGCTGTTTCGCAAGGGACGGCTTGCACCTGTCACCCCTGGGATTCTGGATATTGGCAAAGGCTCTGCCACCCCCATAGTGCCTTTTTAGGCAAGGCTCAAATTCTAAACCTACCACCCTAGAACACAAAAAGGAAAAAACTAAGGGTAATGCTGCTCAATGCCAGAAGTCTAAATCTCAAATGCACGACTGAGGCCCTTCTCAGTATGGAGAACATCATGTCTGTGCAGTGACAGAAACCTGGTCAAGGCTCCTGAGAGCACCCCAGCACTATCAGGTTTTACCTCATATCATGCATTCCGGCCCCAAAATACGGACAATACTAAGAAACGAGGGGGGAGATCCATATTCATCAAGGACACCCACACCTCAAGACTGGTGGCAACGCATCGATGGCCATGCATCGGAGACCATCCAGGTGCAATTAACCATAGGCAAGACTGCTCTGCAAATTGTAGCATGTTACAGGCCACCCTCACAAACTCAGGAACCTCATATGGCCTTCCTGAAAACACTAGAGGGGATAAATGTATCACCAAACACCATCATACTAGGTGACTTCAATTACCCTAATATAGACTGGGAACACTACTCAAGCCCAAACACCCTAGCCCAAAAGTTCCTGGAATTCATAAACTCAAATGCCATGGAACAACTAGTCACCATCCCCACAAGAGGAGGAAACATACTGATCTCATCATCACGAACATGGGAGCACAATGTTCAACACCGGAAGTATACCCCTCACTGGTGAGATCAGATCACAAACTAATCTCGCTGGAGGTCCTCATCCCACCCCTACCTGAAATAAAAAAGACCACAGTAAAGAACTTCTCGAAAGCCGATTTCACACTTCTAAAGACTAGTGTGGTCTCCTTTTAAGGCCCCCGAGTCGGTGGAAAACCGTACTCAAGCCGCTGAATCACTTACAAATGCCTTCTACCAGCACCTGCAGGACTGCATGGATAAGGCAATCCCAAGCAAAACAAAGACTCTTTGTACCAAAGGCAAGCGTCCAGTCTGGTGGACCCCAGCCATAAACAAACTCTACAACAAAAGGAGGAAGCTACTACAAGATGGAGCAAAATCCTTAAAAGGTAAGACACCCTTGATCACTATAAGTAAAAAAACTAAGAGCTCTCATAAAATCATCCAAAGCAAATTTTGAGAGAAAAATAGCTAAAGACTCAAAAGACAATCATAAGGCCTTCTTTAGCTATGTTAGAAACCTGGGAGGAAACTCCCAGATATGCTCAGAACTAGTTCAAATGATGTGAAGATTACTGATCCTACAGACAATGCCAACATACTGGCTGACAGGTTCAGTGCAAACTTCTCCCCAAAGGAGAGATATCTATACCAAGCGATTGCAGCCCCAAACATCTCCAGCCCAAGTGAGAACTGCTCTCTCCAAAGCAAAACACAGCATCCATGGGACCTGATGGTGTCCCCGGCTGTGTGCTCCACGAACTCAACGAGGAATTAAACCCACAGCTAGGACAGCTGTTTAATCATAGTCTTACCTCTGGATACGCACCCAGGAGTGGCGACTGCAACTGTGGTCCCACTTCACAAAGGCGGTGCCTCCACCGACCCTGGAAATTACCGCCCATTAGCTTGACAAGCCTTATCTGCAAAGCCATGGAGAGGATCATAATGGACCATAAATAAAGACATAGGGAATTTGCAGACTTTGGATCCATCCCAGTTTGGCTTTGTCAAAGGCAGATCATGCTTCTAAACTTGGTTGACTTTTTCAAACAGTCACCAAAGCCATTGATGAGGGAAAGGCAGTCCATACAGCCTACCTCGATCTGGCAAAGGCCTTCGATACAATACCCCACTCGGGTATCATTGAAAACTCATCAGCTTAAATGTTAACCCATACATCACAAGATGGGTTGCAAACTGGCTGAGTGACAGAACCCACAGGGTCAGAGTTGCTGGCGCCATGTCAGACTCAAAGCCTGTCACAAGTGGTGTACCACAGGGCTCAGTCCTGGGCCCACCTTGTTTGGCATCTACTTTTCCAAGTACAAGCAAACACAGGAGGGTTATGAGCTGACAAAGTTTGCAGATGACTGCAAACTGGTGCCATAGTAGAAAACACATCTGACACAGATATCCTTCAGAAGGGTCTCACAGAAACGGATAACTGGTGCCAGAGCCATGGCCTAAAGTTAAATGCCAAAAATGCATAGTCATACCCTTCGGGAAAAACAAGGTTACCCCTAGCTACCAAATAGGTGGCAATCCACTGAGCACAGAAGAAGTTATCAGGGACCTGGGGACCCAGGTTGATAGTAGTCTGTCATTCGACACCCATGTAGCTAAAGTAGTTAGGAAGACCTTCTACATTGCCCACCTTATCATGAAGGGATTCTCATCTAGATCAAGGAGGTCATAGTCTCCCTATACTCATCACCATCAGACCAATGATTGAGCACAATGCCCCATTCGGAATGTATCTGACCCGACACTTGCAGCAGCTGGAGAGGCCACAAAGTTCCTCACCAAAAGGATAAAGGGTCTCAAACATCTGTCCTATGCCGCGCGATTCAAAGAACTCCAGCTGTATTCAGTCGCTACCGCTTGCTCAGAGGTGACCTTGCCTAACATACACATGTCAAACCCAGATTTGATGAATATGTCACCTCAAAAAATCTAGATCCATCAGAGCCACAAGGGCGGGAGACTTAAACCTCGAGACGGCTATTAATAGGACGTGCTGGAGGGATAGATTCATCACCCAAAGACTCCCTATGCTGTGGAACAAAATCGGTATATGTGAGGCAGAGCACCTCACTGGCCTTGTTCAAGAGAAATTGACCAATGGATGGGAGATCGCAGATATACCCCAGGGATTACCTCAGTGTCACTGCTCGACAGAGGCACAGCAAAATAATGGGTATAGTTCCCCATACTAAAGGGGTGGGCGTAAGCCACAAACTATGGGCTAGGCTTGTAAATGCCCTCGGCAGATAGCCTAGTATGAACCTATGAACCTATGCGAACTTCTCCGCTTTTTTTTCCTCGACTATCAGGAATCAAACTGATTCTCCGGTAGTCTGGAAAAAATGACTATACAAACCCGTGTCGGTATTCTGTTTCAAAAGGAAACAGACTATCGGAGGTTTAGAATCGGTGACTTTGATTTACTATGCTTTTTACAGAAAGCATAGTAAATCAGCCAGCAAAACTTTGAGGCGGCGGGCGTGGAACTTAAAAGAGGGCGTCTCTGCTGAGTGAGCACATGCTGTCGTGACATCACAAAACAGGCAGCATGTTGGGCGGAGAGGGGTTGGGGTGGGCGTGGTTACTGTGGTGATGAGGGGCGTGGCTTTGCCTGCTCGGTTGTAGCCGTGAAGGAAGGAAGGTGGCAACCCTATTCTTTCTTTCTGTTCCTCCTTTCTTAAAAAAAAAAAAAATGCCTGGATATCCTTGTGTTCTGACTGTGCTTCTCAAACATTTTGGAAATATAGAGTATATTTTAGTGCATTCATTAAAACTGTATTTGCCTTAATATTGCTACAACTCAAGTGCTCTAGGCTGCACTGTATCTAAATTGTTTTAGTGTATTTTAGCTGCCTTTCTGTATATATAGACTTTTCTGTATGTGTAGACTAGCTACTTATTCTACAGTATTACTGCCTCTTAAATCGTTTTTCAGTTGTGCACTTGCCTTGCTTCATTTCAAAAGTTTTAAATTGCTAATTTTGTAGAGTTTTAATTGTATTTACTATTTAGGGCTATACACACTCAACTGTGTTAGCCTTTTCTGTCTTTACTTAGTGTATTATTGCATTGTTTAGCCTGTTTTAACCAAAAAAAAAAAAAACTATCTTGTTTGCTCGTTTCCTGCCTTTCCTAGCTAGTATAGTCCAGATCCCAGGCTTTGCTGGTTTCAGGACTTTATTTCCTGTGTTCAGAGCTCCAGATCTTGCTGTGGTAGAGGGAAGTCCTACTGCTTACCAGTGGGAGTGGTGAGCATTGTACTGCCTTTATAACACTAGAGGAGTGGTTTCCAGCTCTGAAATTATAATTTTAGCCATTTTGGTCTGATTTTTATCCCTTTCAACTTTCTGGCTTAAAAACACGCGTGTTTGCACATTTTTCACATCGTGCAGCACCGCTGGGCTACAAGTCTGCTCTTCAAATCCTCCCTTAGAACTAGCTGGTTTCTCAGTAGTAGCACTAAAATCTGAACCCCTGTGACTAACACTTGCTCTAGAACCTGCTGGAAAGTACTTAGAAGCCTTAAACTGATGCAAGCACTCAACTCTCCTTGTTAATGAGGAGAAATTAATCATAGGCACTAAACAGCCTATAATTGCAAAGTACCTTGCAAAGGTAAGGGAAAAACAGCCTTTGACTTTTACAAAAAAAGCACCTAAACAGGCATGTCCATGGTCAGCTTTGGATGATTTCTCCTGCCCACCTGGTAAATCTGGGCATACTGGGGTGGCAATGCAGCAACTGCTCCATGTGTACACAGACAACCGCCTCCTCCTACCAATTCGTAACACTAAGCAACCCAAGTTCATAGAGATGGTAACTACATAGCCAAACTGGAAGCTGTAAAGCTCTCCAGCCAAGGGATTGTGCTAGACAGTCAAGAGGAGAAGGTTAACACCTGCACTACACCTCGCCAAGCAAACACATAGCCCTTCAAAACCCACACCATCAACACCCACACATAGCAACACTAAACCCACATATGCGGAGGCCCTTAACATTAACCTGCCCAGGTAACAAGGACCTCCAAAGCTGAAATGCAAACAAACACCAGTCACAGCCAAAGTGACACATAGCTCACAACACCAGTGTGCTACCCAACAACAGCCCCTAAGGCAAGACAATATACCCAACACTTTAGTCATAGGTGACTCTATACAGGTGCCAGGATCCGCCACATAATTCATGTACTCAAGTCACTCCACAACAAGTACAAATACGACTCTGTCATTGTCCATGTTGGAGTGGAATGACTCCAGGACATACAATTCTCCCTGAGTACATGCGAAAAGAGAGACATGGAAGAGCGCCGGATCATGTGGCCCATGCAGGTATGACTCTCAGCCCTGAAGCTAGCATCCCTGCCTTTGCCCAGAAGGATACCACACAGTATAAAGACAAAATGATTGACTGTCCAACAATTGGCTAAGCTTTCTGGTGTCATTCAAAGCAGATCCAGTATCTGCCTGATGACATAGATCGACAAACCACGAATATGCTTTTGCCAGGAGATGATCTGCAACCTGTCACCCCTGGGATTCAGTGTGTTACTGGCTAAAGCTCTTGCCACAATTCTATAGAAAGCCTTTTTTAGGTAAGGTTCAAGGGACAAAACCACCACCGTAACAGATGCAAGCATGGAAAATCTGAAGGTAATGCTACTCAATGCTACAAGTCCAAACCTCAAAATGCACTCTCTTGAGGCACTCCTAAAAATGGAGAACATTGATATCTGTGCAGTAACTGTAGACTCTGATTCAAGGCTCCAGGAGAGCACCCCTGCAATACCAGGCTACAACTCTTACCACACTTTTCAGCCACCAAAACCAAGAATCGAAACACTAAAGGTGGAGGAGTGTTCATATTCACCAAGGATATTCCCATTCCTCCAGGCTAAGTTGCTCCAACACAATGCATCTGAAATTCTCCAGGTGCAACCACCAGTAGGTAAGACTGCAACCAAATTCGTAGCTTCAAGCTACAGATCCTCCACCTTGCCCCAAGATTCTCAATACATCTTTTCTAAAACATACTGGAAAAATATTAAGATACAACCTAAACATCCTAATACTCAGGATTTCCCTAACTAATTCTGCCATTATCTGGGAAAACTACTCTGGTACCAACATTCCTTTTCCTACGGTTCTTGGAATTCATAAATTCCAATGCCCTGAATCAACTAATCCATTACTGTCCCACCAGGGGTTCCAATATCCTAGACCTGGCTCATTACCAACATGGGAGATAGATGCTCCACACCAGTGGTCACTCCCTCATTGGTCAGGTCTGGACCATAAGTAAATCAATTCCTATAATCCAATTTCCAGTAAGGAAATATCCGTAAAAACTTCTCCAAAGCTAACTTCATACTACTTCAAGTCAGAAGTGACAAATTTCATGGACACCCATGCAGATGGGGAGCTGAAAGTTTGACTCGGCTGAATCTCACATCTCACAGGCACTGTATGAGCACATCCACCCCGTGCATGAATTGTGCCATCCCAAATATAACCAAGATGCTCTCCTCCCAATAAAAGTTAGGAAGCCAATCTGGTGGTCCCTGCCATAAAACAAGAAACTCAGTACAACAGGAAGAAAGAAACTGTTGCAGAAAAAGAGAGAAAATCCCAGGATGCAAAAAACTCCCTTTAATCAGCCTCCTCAGTAAGAATCTGAGATCCCCACATAAAATCTCTCTAAAGCTAGTTGGCTTGAAAAATAAAATTGCCAAAGATTCCAAAGACAACCACAAGGGCATTCTATAGTTATGTCAAGAATCTAAATGGCAGTGCTCAGATATGCTCTGAGGTACAACAGAATGACATTAACATAATGCGATCCCAAGGATATTGCCAATATCCTGGCAGATCTATTTAGGTGCCAATGTCACCCCCCTCTCAGCACCCCTAAAGGGTCCATCTCAATACCAAAAGACGGGCCAAATCGTGGTAATCACGGCCACACAGGTAGAAACCATACTCAAAGCTAAGTGAATCACAGCACATCCATGGGACCAGATGACATCCTTGGCTGTGTACTATATGAACTACAAATGAACTGGCACCTCACCTAAGTGTCATGTTCATAATCTCATAGCCTCACCTCAGGCTTCTCGTGTGCCCACTGACTGGCACACAGCCACTGAAAGTTATCCCACTCCACAAGGGGGATCCACCTGATCCCAGGAACTACCGTTCCATCTGTCTGATGAGCCTAATCTGCAAGGGCATGGAACACATTATCATGGAACTTAGAAACAAAGACACTGGCAACCTTCAAACACTGGACCCCACCCAGTTTGGGTTAATGAAAGGCTGGTCTTGTCTCCTGAACCTGATTGACTTCTTCAAATCAGTCTCTAGAGCTGTGGATGAGGGTAAGGCTGTCCACGCAGCCTATCTGGACCTCGTCAAGGCCTTCAACACCATCCCCCACTCTGGAATCATAGATAAACTTACTAAGCTGGGCATAAATCCCTATATCACTCGATGGGTTGCCAACTGGCTTACTGACAGAAACTAGACTGTAAAAGTAGCCAACTCCAAATCCAGCTCCAGACAAGTAACAAGTGGAGTACGTCAGGGTTCAGTCCTGGGACTGCTCTTGTTTGTAGCATCTACTTCTCTGGCAAGTATAGGCTATTAACACTGCGGATTCTTGGCTACTGTGTCTCTATCGCAGGATGACTGCAAACTGGGAGCCATTATTTGGAATCCCTGCAAAGTTGCAGTATATGCCCCTGCCAAAAGGGCCTTACAGAAAACAGATGCTTGGTGCTGAGACATCGGGCTCAAGCTTAATGCCAAGAAATGTATAGTTATCCCTTTGGGAAAAACCATGCACCCATGAATTACCACATAGGTGGCAGTACACTAAACACCGAATGTGTGATGAGAGACTTAGGGACATAGGTGGACAGTGGTCAGGAAATCCTTTTATGTGACACACCTCATCACTAAGGACTTTTCATCCAAGAAAAAAGAGGTCATTGTCCCACTGTACTCATCCCATTATAGAGTACAATGCCCCATTTGGTATGTACCTCACAATACAGCTGTATTGTATGTACCTCACAATACAGCTGCAACAGCTGGAAAGGCCGCAGGTGAGAATACCTCTACCAAAGAATCACAGGCCGTGGAAGCAGAGATGCCTCCCGCTACCTCTCGACCGCTTAAAAAACTCCAGTTATACTCTGTGGCATATCATCTACTCAGCGGCAATCTCTGCTTAACATAAAGGCCATGTCAAACCCTGAGCTGTTGGACATGCTCCACTTAAAGAAATCCCAACTTCAGGCGCCAGCATGCTCCAGGGCTCTAAATCTTGTCATCACAATGAACAAAACATGCTGGAGGGATAGGTTCCTGACCAAGATACTCCTCATATTCTGGAATAGACTGTCCATACATGTCAAGCAGAGCACCTCCTTGGCCCTGTTCAAAAGAAACCTTGACGATTGGATGGGAGACAGGAAATTCACCCTCGTGGGATCACGTCAGTCACTGCCATGGACAGAGAGGTCCAGGGAAGTAAATATTGTGGGAAGAAATATCCAGGGAATTGTTATATGCTAGTTTGTATAGGCCCTAGGCCGGAAAAGCCTAGGGTACCAACCTAGCCAGCCAACTCTATGAACAGTGGCCAGTATCTCGGGGCTTCAGCAATGGCATCTTAAGATTAACAGTCCTCGTCGATTTGTTTTGTTATGCTCTTCGTCCCTTGAAATGCTTTTATATTATCAGGCTGCTTAGTCACTTGTTTACAGAAGCTAGCCCCCAAAAAATGCAGGTATTGATGCCAAGAAGAAGCTAGGTGATAAAAAAGAAGTATGCAAAGTGAGCCATTATAGGGTGAGAAATGAGTTGATATAGGGCTTGGTATAAGAAGCAAAATACAGTAACAAATCATTTCTGGTTCTAAAAGATCAATCTTTACTAAAAAACCAATGCAAATATTAGGAACATAGTAATATGGAAACATAGGGATATACTTTTATAAGCAAACAGTGGGACCTATAGGATGCCTAGGTCACATCTAATACCTCTTTACACAGACAAACTTAAAAATTTTCACCACTCTTTACAAGCACCCTTAAAGGGTTATTCACTATCTCGCTTGTAAATCACATTTCCTTGCTTCGGACCGACCAAGCTGCAACAGCACCCACCCACTTAGTAAATTACCATACCCTGTTTCCAGACATCAGTAATGGAGTCCCATACAATCCCACCCACTCACGTGCCCCTCATGACCCCCACCCACAGTGTCATTTTTCTTTTAAGTATCCTGTGCCTCTTAATTCCCATCTTGTTTTAACTCCTATGTCAACTGCCTTTAGGATTTGCAAATTCCATCATATGAGTCAACACTGATGCTAGTATTAAAAATTCTGAATTAAAACCACGTCAAGTAACACCAACTTTCCTTATGTGAGCAAACATTCTTACCGCCAACTGCATATCTCAGAGATGTCACAGTCTTGTTTTAGGTCCCTGTAAGAGCTAAGCTTTTGCTTTGCAGGTCATAATAGAAAAATAAGAGGTAAAATAAGACTTGTACATAAATCGATTTCCAAATGTCGTTATTTATTTATTTTCATTCCCTCCCAAAAGTAACAATGTAATCTCTTCAATAAGAAACCTCATTAGGCCAGATGTTATCTATCGTTAGTATTGCAGATAGAATATGTATCGCGACATGCCTTCTTTCGCCCCTTACAACCCAACACAAACTAGTTCGAGTTTATCTCATAATCATGCAAAACTACATTGCATGATTGAAAGAGAAAGAAAAGCGCATTAGATTACAACTACATAGATACACTACATACAAGAAGACTACAGTTTTA
>NW_025051846.1:0-10979 GCF_019279795.1 Protopterus annectens | reverse complement strand
ATTTTTTTAAAGGAAAAGTTTGGGTTTCCCCAAAAAGGGGAAGGTTTCCCATCTTTTTGGAAAAGGATTTTAGAAACTTTTTTTGGGGCCACCTGAGCAGCATGACCCTCAGATTGCATTTATTTATAGCTGTTATGGTGGTAATTTGATCTTTGGAACATCGCCAAAAGGTACTATAGGGTGGCAAGAGCCTTAGCCAGTATCCGAAACCCAGGGTGACAGATGCAGGCCATCTCTGGAAGAACATTGAGGTCTGTTAATCATGTAATACCAAGCAGAGAGATACTGGACCCCCTTAGAATGACACCAGAAACTTAACCAATTGTTGAAGTCAATCATTTTCTTCTTGTACTGCAGTATCATTCTGGGCAACTGTAGGATGCTGCTCAGGGCTAGAGTCATACCTGCCTGGGTCACATAATCCAAGAGCTCCTTCATGTCTCTTTTTCATGTAGTCCAAACAGGTGCATCTCAGGTCATTCACACCCACATGGACAGTGACAGAGTCATACTTGTACTTGTTGTTGAGTGACTTGAGTGTGTGCGTTATGTGTTGGATTCTGGAACCTGATAGACAGCTGACTGTTACTTTCTCCTTATTCAACCTAGTGAGTGGGACATCAGTGTGCCTCACTAGCCAGCCCCAAAAAAGTAAAATAAACATAATTTCTCCACAGGAAAAATGTTTATCAGTTACTTTATACATCTTTTAAAATGACAAGAAAAAAAGAGCACTCTTGTTTAAAAGTAAGATACTGTCTTCTGACAGGCCATTAAAACACAAAAATACTACCTTTAAAATAACTGTCCTGAATAGGAAAGTGGTAAAATACAAACATATTTAGAAAATGGAAGGTTTTTCCCCCAAAGAGAACTATTTGCCCCAGCAAAGGAACAGCACTAAGCTGAGGGTCAGTCCTGGAAACCCTTAGAGGAGCATGCTCTGAAGGCAGTATAATTCTAAAGGGCTTGCTCTCTGAAGGCAGTATAATTCTAAAGGGCTTAACACCCAAACTTGTCTTTTACAGGGCTCAGCTTGTGCTGCCTGACAGTTTGGACACATGGAAGGTGGTTGGCTGTTAATCCTTGGCAAGATGTAATCCATATAGCCAAGTCTACTACAGCAGTGATCCATATGATGAACATCGAATGCAGACTATGTAAAGTAGGGGATATTGTATGTATCCAAGTAAGGAGAGTAAAAGCATTACAGAAGAGACATACCTATGAGAAAAAGGCATTAAAGTTGTGAAAGATCTTCTGCAGAAAATGTTCATACCTAAAAAATGTCAAATGACTTTCTGCCATTATTACAGGGACCAGCACAGAGCTCATCCTCAGAATTTGTACTGATTAAAAGTTAAATTTGCTGCAGTTTAAAGTTTTAAATTTGTTAAATTAGTCTGCTATATTTTTATAAATGAATGTGTAAATATCTTGTGTGCACTATGTTAGCAATTGTTCTGGCACTTTTCTCCCCCCTCTGAAAAGGACAGCTCTGTCCAATCGGACCTTCCCAGTAAACAATTGCAAAATAAAATAAATAAATAAATAAATTTGACAGATATGGCAGAACAACAGATAATATGCTGATGTCATTCAGTTTGTTTTACTTCTGGACAGCATGAATGATTCTGATCAGTTATGCAACACAGCAGTAACAGCAGTCAGTATGACCCTGAAAGGGTGAGGCCTACTGCTCTGCAGTATTTGCACGCCCTAAAGTGCACTCAACTTCAGTCTTTATGCCCGGCCTTTAACTCTAATGTCACTTCAACAGCAGTAAGACTTTGATAACAGAAATGAATATCTGTTTCTTTAGTATACAGATTAGTGAAGCATACTGCAGGTTATCTGAAACTTAAAATAACCATGAATATTTAAGCCAAAATTCTCAAACTCAAAAGACTTGGGGGCCCAAAAAACTACACAACTAAGCCAAGGGATGTATTTAATTAATTCATTAATAATTTAGCAGCTGTCACAAATTGTGCATATCTATTACTGCTGGGCAATATCATCATCAAGGGCACTTATCCAGAAAATGGCAGAATTTGAAATATCCAGCACAAAACACATCTTTGGGGAATTTAGCATTTTAGGCCAACAAAAAAGCAACGAGCATTTGCTAAATATTGTATAACTGTATCAGATAAGACAGCACAGTAGTTGTTACAAGTTGTGACAAGTTCAGAGACAGAGCTTATTAATTTATTTATTTTAACATTTGATTACCAGTGAAGTATGAGTGGATAGCAGCCCATTATCTGTGGATGCCAAGGAAAAAATCTACAAAGTATAATATTTTAAGAACAATAATTCTACAGTCTTTAAAAATAATACAAAAAACAATTACAGTTAATTATACCAAATTATACATAATATAGAAAAATTGGTAAAGAATAGATACAAGTTATATGACAATAATTTAATTTAGAAAAATGTAATCCAGTTTATACAGAAATTAAAAGTAAGTTAGTATAATACAAACAGGAATTCCAAAACAAAGTAAGAGAAAAGCAAGTTTATGGTAATACTTAGAAAGAAAGCCAGGAGAGAGAAACTTACAGAAAAAAAAGAGTGGGAAAGGGACAAAAGGGGAAGGTATGGAAAGGGACTTGCTCACATTTAAGGATATAGTTTATCCCCAGGAACAGAGACAGCTTTTTGGGTAGGAAGTTTTACAGAATACTTTTGAAGGATGTGACAGTATTGACCTGATTGATACAGGTAAAGAGTTTAAGTTCTTAGTAACATGGGAGTACAGAAATGCCCAGCAGACTTCACAGGTTTGTGGGCAGACAGGAGTTTTGGTCACTGGATCATAATGACCGGGGGAAAATAGTTGTGTAGAATGTTATTTAGTGCTGGACAAGCAGATGGACTCTGGATAATTTTATAGGTGGTAAGAAATTTTTTCAAAAACCCAATTTTTTTAGTGCTATACAGTGGTGGGTTCAGAAAGGGGTACCTGCTGCAAATTTAGCAGCTTTGTTGCAGCATTAAGTTTTGGTTTTGGTCATGTCTGAATGTTAGTAAAGATGGGAGTGCCATTAAGTTCTCAATACAGTTCAATTTATACAAGTGCTACTCAAACATTAAGGCAGTCACAACAAACCTCTTCTAGTCAGTCATACACTATGGAAGCTGGGCAAACCAGAAAATGTGGATATGCACAACCAAAACAATAAATGAGCACACATTAAATACTATTCTGCACAGATGAAAATATCAAGAATCATAAATGAAAATTAAAAATTACTCCTCATTTGTAAATAAATACACAATAATACTAGTTCTGTACTTACCATAACTTCACAATAAATACACAATAATACTATTTATGTACTTACCATAACCTCACATCTGTGTTATCAATAATACTAGTTATGTACCATAACTTCACAATAAATGCCCAGTAATACTAGTTATGTACTTACCATAACCTCACATCTGTGTTATCCTGTTTCATTATTCCTCATGACTGGGTACTAGTTATGTACTTACCATAACCTCACATCTGTGTTATCCTGTTTCATTATTCCTCATGACTGGGTACTAGTTATGTACTTACCATAACCTCACATTTGTGTTATCCTGTTTCATTATTCCTCATGACTGGGTCTTGTATCCAATCTGGCCACACAAGTCATTGAGCCAAGGTTCAAGCTCCTCACTCTCCCATAATCCTCTTCTTCACTCTAAGCCTTAGATCGAATTTGCTGCAGTTACCCCTAGAATATATACTAAAGGAACTTAGCCCAGGAGCCTAATGACTCCAGCTTCCTCAGATGCCAGAGGGGGGGGGCAGGGGTGAAATAATGAAACAGGGTAACACAGATACCAAAGGTAAGTACATACCTACTGATCTGATGGCATCCATTTTGTTATTCCTCACGACTGGGTCAGAATCCCCCGCTACATTATTATCCTGGGCAGCTCCTATGGAAGGATGTACCTGAACACCATGAAACCAAAAGATGCTCCGTTCAAATATCCAATTTGTAATGAGAAAAAAGGGAAGGGGACCAAGTGGCCCCACAAATGTCAGCTATTGACACCCTAGCAGAGAAGGCTGACAAGGTAGCAACCAACATGAGAGTGAGCCCTAGGCAGACGAGGTAACTCTATACCTCTGAGGGAATAAATGATGGAAATACAGTTTGACATCCATTCAGAAACTGTTACCTTAGACACTGCTTGACCCTGTTTAAAAGAAGGCTACAAACAATTGATCAGATTTCCTGAAAGCTTTACTCCTGTGCAAGTAAAATCTTAACTGCCTATGTACAGCCAGTGTATGGAGGAGGTATTCCCCTTTTTTGGAATAATTCGGAAAAATACAAGTAACTGAATGGAGTGGTTGATATTACCTGTCTACTTTGGGCATGAAGGAAGGATTATTTCTCAACGACCCCCTTTTTAAAAATGATACATGAAGTCTTGGATGACAAAGCTTGTAACTCAGAGACCCTTCTTAGTTGAAGTTCTGCCCACAAGAAAGGCTATCTTCTAGGACAAGAACTTAATATCACAGTAATGAGCCAGCTCAAATGGACTTTGAGCGAGACTAACACCATAGTCAAATCTCCAGAAGGAGTAGGATCTTTGAAAAGGGGGCCTGAGCAGAAATACACCTCTTTCATGAAGGCTTTGCATTGTCTGGAGGAAAAGGTAGGCCCCTACTAACATGAAAATTGAAAATGGCTGCCAACTGCAGCTTTATGGAAAAGTAAAAGTTATGTACCTACCATAACGTTCCATGTTAGTTGTCTTCATCTCACCTTCTTTCTTGCTGTTTGGGATCGAGCCAATCCTCGACTCGCCCCATCTTTAACTGGGCTCAACGCTCCCCCACCCCTATCCCATAGCTACCCAGATCTCATCTGAAATAGCTAATCCAGACATAATAAGAGAGAAACCAGTTATGACAAAACTGGTTGTTCCATGCATTCTAATATCTAGAATAGGTTAGGAAGACCTGGCCAGCAGAATAACAATAAAAGAATACTCAGCCAGTGAAAAAGGGACTCCTCTCAATACGCTAGGATGGGGAATGGAGGGAGGGATGCAAGAAAGAAGGCGAGATGAAGACAACTAGCATGGAACGTTATTAAAAAACTTCTTAATGTTAAGTTGTCTATCCCTTCATTCTTGCTGTTTGGGACAGCCCTAGCACCTAACACCCTGGGTGGCTCAGTGGAACCAAAGTCCGCTCTGCTCTGGGAGACTATCCACCTTGTAATGAGAAAAAAAGGTATGAGGGTTTGCCCATGGCAGCTGCACAGATGGAATCCATGGGCAAACTAGACTGAAAGGCTGGGGGTGGCTAACCCCCTAGTAGAATGACCTTTTTAATTGGTAACTCTTTGTTCCTTAACTGATAAATAAAAGTAATAGTGTGGGGACAACCATCTGGATAAGGTCACCCTGGAAACTGGGAGACCTTGTTTGTTTGAGGCATAAGAAAGGAATAATTGGTCTGACTTTCTTATTTCTTTAGTTCTGTGCAGGTAAAATGCAATTGTCTATGAATATCCAATTGGTGAAGTTTGCACTCTGCCTTGTTGCTATGAATTGGGAAGAACACGGGAGATCTACAGATTGGTTTAAATTATTTTCTGAGCAGACTTTAGGAAGAAAGAAGGATTAGTCCTCAGAGCAACTCTGTCCTTGTGAAACACCAGGTAGGGGGGACAAACACATAGTGCCTGAAGTTCTGAGACATGCCTAGCTGAAGTGATAGCTACCAGAAAGAGTGTCTTCCAAGAAAGAAATTTGATGGAGCAGGAAGCTGCTGGTTCAAAGGGGAAGAAAAAGAAGTTAGGACTAAATTAAGGTCCTAAGGAGGGGGGGAATCTCTCACTGGAGGTCTAAGAAGAGATGTTCCCTCAAAAAGCTTTTTATGAGACATAATGTTAGAATTTGACAAACCAATATGAAAATTAGAAAGGGCCCCCAAATGTACCCTAATCGTAGCAGAAGCGGCCCTGGAGTGAAACAGTTGTGCCAGGAATCCAGAATTTCATGGACTGGGGCTGAGAAGGATCCACATTCCTAGACCCCAACAAGAAAAACGTTCCATTTGCTAGCATAATTTTTTCTGGGAACTTATGAGAGGAGATGATAATCTCATGGACTGCGGGGGAAATGCTGGGAAGCCTGGCTAAGGTTGGAAGTGGAGCAACCAAGCTGTGAGCTGGAGAGTTTGGGGGGATTGATGCAACCCGCCTGATTGATGAATCAGTATATCTGGAATTGGGTCCAGAGTCCAGGGCTGATCGAGAAGGTAATGGTGCAGGAACGGGAACCATATCCGAGGCCAGTAGGGGCAATGAGGATCACTTTGCAACCCAATGATTTTGCTTTCTGTATGATTTTCAGGGGGAAACGGAGGAAAAGCATAAAGAAGTCCCTGAGGCCAATCGTGGACTAGAGCGTCTCTGGGTATGTGAACTGGAAGCGGAAGAAGGGAGAAGTAGTTGCTGCATTTGCTGTTGAAGGGGGTGGCAAAAAGATTGCAGCAAGGCTGTCCCCATCTGCATAAAATAAGATCTGCAACTTCCTGATTCAGAGACCACTCATGAGGCATGAGGATAGCTCTGCTGAGCCTGTCCGCTATGACGTTGGATCTCCCAGGGATGTCCCAATCAGAAAATGTTGGGAGGAAATAGCCCACTGTCAAAGTCTGAGTGTTTCCCCGACACGGGGGTAGGATCTGGTTCCCCCCTTGTTGACATACCACACCACTGATATGTTGTCAGTTTGAGTTGCAATGGTCCCGAAAGGAAGAGAGTCTTGAAGAGCTTACAGTGCTAGGAGCACGGCTCTCATTTCCAGGACATTTATGTGCAGATGGTACTCGTGAGGTTGCCAAGTGCCTTGACTGTCCTGACTAGATAATGCCCACCCACCCGATGAGGGAGGTGTCTGTCTCATTGTGGCTACCGGAAGGGGGTTTTATGAAAGGTCTGCCCTGAGTAACTAATGGGAAGGCCATCCACCAAGAAAGGTGTCTTTTGCATGCCTCCATGATCATTAACATGTGAGACATGGGTAGCTCTTGGAAAGACCACTTTTGAAAAGAAGCCACTGAAGAATTCTCATGTGGGCTAGTGGGATTAGAAGAATGGCAGCTGCCATGGAGCCCAGAGTTTGAAGGACATACCTGACTTGGATCCTTTTGCTCTGCATTAGAATTTGCACTTGCTGAAATTGTGGACAATCTCTAGTGGTAACCTTGAAAATATCCCTTGTGTTTAAGTCTGTTCCTATGTAAGTGATAGATTGACAGGGCAACAAGGCAGATTTTTCGAAATTTATTGTAATACCTAGCTGGGTGCAGGATGTGATTGTATAATCCCGCTTGCAGGAGTTGATGCCTGGTGGTAACAGTGAGGAGCCAGTCATCTAGATATGGAAACACCTGGAATCCTTGACGTCTCAGGTGAGCCGTGACCACTGCCATACATTTGGTGAACACCCTGGGGGCTGTGGGCGAGACCAAAGGGGGAGAGCTCTGAACTGGTAATGACTGGCCCCACCAGAAAGAAGAAATCTCCTGGAGCATCTGTCCATCTTGATATGGTAGTACGAGTCCTGAAGATCTATCGAGCACATCCAATTGTCCTGACCCAGAAAGGGTAGAATGGACTGTAGCATGACCATCCGAAACTTTGTTCTTTGTACAGACTTATTTAGTCTGCTGAGATCCAAAATCTGTCTCCAGTCCCCAGTCCCCTGTCTTTTTTGGTACCAAAAAGAACCTTAAGTAAGTTCCGGATCCATGCTGGTCTATGGGGACTTCCTGGATGGCTCTTTTTTCTAGCAGTTTTGAAACTTCTATTACTGCTTGCTCCTTCAGATTGGGTGGAACATCTGGAAGGATTTTCTTTTACTGTAAGGGGGGTTGATGGAAGGGAATTTTGTAACCTCCGGATATAATGGACTGTACCCAGTCTGTCTTCTGTTAAATTTTGCCAGGCTTTTGGGTACAGTGAAAGTCTTCCCCCGACTGCATCCAGAGGTGAGCAGCCGGGCAACCCTTCAGGGATGCTGGAAGGGGTTATCCAGAAAAATTCTCTGTTGCCCTGGTTCTGTGGAACACCTCTGTCATGAGGGCAGCCTTTTTTATTGTTTCCCCTCTGCCTCTGGAGGAAAAATCACTGTGTGTGTAGGCAAGGCTCCCTGAGATTTACGGAACCACATCTACCCCCTCTTCTGATCCTTGGAGTAAGGTCTAGGGAGTGGAAAATGGACTCCCACGGCAGAAAGAGTCTTGCCTACTTGCTCACACCTAGTCAAGTGTCTTTCATCTGTGGTCCAAAAGAAAGGAGCCATCAAAGGGGTATTGGTGAAGGACACTTGAAAGGGTTCCAAAAGTGACACAAGATCCACGCATGCCTCCTAAGGGCTAACCCCTGCCCCTTTTTATTTTCTCCATCGGCTGCATAGGAAATGAGCCTCATGGAGGAGTTAACTATAGAATTAAGCATCGCTAGTTGCTAGCTGGGAAGCTATTTTGGCTTGTGCTCCCTCATCTGTAGGATCTTGAAGGGTATCTCCAAGCTCTTTAAGGAGATCCCTTTGAAGTGGGAAAATGACATAGATAGTTCAGTGACCTCATGGAGAAGGTCGCTGAAGCAAACTTCCTTTTCTGTTTATCCTAGACTCCTTGTTAGGGGGATGAACAGATGAAAAGGTCTCTGCTAGCTCTTTTTTGGTGGCTGCTGCTACCACCATGGCATCAATGGGCACACCTTTAGAAAGGAATTGCTTATCCTGGGGAGCTGTAATAAATTTACCAGGTCTCCTCAGAGTTGGTTCCACTGTGTCCAGCGCTGACCAAGCCTTTGAGCCACACGGACATAAGTGGGGGGGCAGAGAAACCCAGGAGGTAGAAGGTCGGGAACCAAAGCATCCAGGAATACAGACTCATCCTCGAAGGGGCTAGGGGTTCCAGTTCCCCTCTGCCTAAGCATTTCCAGGATGTTCGAGAAGGAAACATCTTCAGAGGGGGATCTCGGGGACCCATCCGATTCATCTAAGTCTGTATCAGATGTGACAGACTCAGGGGAGTCAACGTGCTTCCTCTTGCACTTCTTCTTCCCAGGGGCACAGTTAGTTCTACTAAGAAGGACTAAAAGGTACTCAACAAACACTAGTAAATAAAACTAAGAAAAGGTAATTATCTAATAGTTTTAAGAAGTATAAAGATATATTTCTACAAAAAGTTTGAAAATTTGAAAATACAAGCCTGAGCCAGAAAACAACACACCCCCAGCTGAAGTGGCAAACGAGAACTGGGTAGCTACAGTTAGGCATCATGGGATAAGGGTAGCCTCGAACCAGTAAACAGCTCTCAGCTACTGAAGATGGCTGGGGGGGAGGATCGGCTCCAATCCCAAACAGCAAGAATGGGGGAATAAATAACTTACATACTGCCATCGCCAGTACTGGCAAGTATGCCATCATGGAACTGGCGCACCATACTGATGAATTTGCCTGGGCCGCCAAACTTCTCCATGATCCGCTATAACCTCTCATGACTGACTGTGTCAAAGGCTTTGGTCAGGTGAATGAACGTTTTTAAAGGTCCTTGTTTTGTTCCTGGCACTTCTGCTGAATTTACTAGCAAACACCAAAAAACGCCCACAAACTGCAGAAATTTTAAAACACCAAAGCTCCAAAACCGGATGTAAAAGCCCCAAGTTTAATGTTGAAAAACAATCACTGAAAATTCAGAAAAAGGGTACACCAATACCCAAAACAAAGTCACAGGCAAGTGTAGATGTAATGTCCAATGTAGTGTCCAAAACAAGTTAAAAGCACACTGCCCCGATTCCAATGTATAAAATAGCCATGCAGAATTGAAAACTAGAATCCAGCTTTGGTGTTTTAAAATTACTTCTGCTGAATTTGACATGCTGTAAATATCATGTACAGTGCCCCTCGGCCCTCTCTAAAGCTGCACTGACTCTCTGGCAGGTGTCCATCTTTCATGTGTTGAATGAGACAGTTGAGGATGACTCTGGCAAGGATTTTGCCGCCAATGACCAGGACAGAAATTCCTCTATGGTTGTCACAAGAAGGCCTGTTTCCTTTTAAAAGATGGATGATGGAGGCATCCTTTAGCTCCTGAGGGATAACTTCCTATTGCCAACATGGTCTGGAAGAGCTCGGTGAACTTCTGTAACAAGACCGGTCACCCTGTCTTGTAGACTTGCTGGAATGGAGTCACAGCCTGGTGCTTTACTATTGGGAGAAGATCAATTGCTTCCTTAACCTCTGATTCCTTTGGAGGTTCTGCCAGGGAGGTGTTAATGGCGACTTGTGGCATGTGATCAATGGCCGGTATTGATAGATGAAGGCCTATTCAGGACATTGTTGAAGTGCTCAGCCCATCTTTCCAGGATGGCTTTTTTTCAGTAATCAGGGTGGACCCCTTTGGGACTGAGCAGTGGTGATGTTCCACAACTTGGGGAGATGGTCTTCAGGGCATCATAGAAACACTTGGAATTGTTGCTATCAGCGACCTGGATCTCATCTGCCTTTCTGCTGCCAGGAGTCTTGCATCTCTCTGAGCTTTACTTGCACCGCTTTTTATGGAGTTATCGCTGCTTTTTTTGGGGACGCATGTACCGCCTGGGAGATCTGAAGGCTTTCGCTTCTTATCCAGCAGCTTCTGAATGTCTTCATCATTATCATCGAACCAGTCCTGGTGTTTGTGTGTGTTCGTCCAAATGGGGGAGAGTGTTGTAGATCACATCCTTAAAGGCTGCCCAGTCCTCTTCTGCACTGTTGGCAAAGCTGAGTTGGTCAAGCTTACTGTCGAGGTCCTCCCTGAGGTTCTGGTGCACAGAGTTCTGTTCTAGCTTCCTGACATTCAGGCACTTATTGATCTTTTGCAGGTGCCACCCAGTCTGAATGTGCATGTTGAGTTTGGAGAGGAAGAGTCTGAGGTCTTGTCCAGTGACCAC
>NW_025051845.1:0-10165 GCF_019279795.1 Protopterus annectens | reverse complement strand
AAAAAAACTTGAATTATGTCATTCACTTACACTACATGCTTTGGGATACAGTCAACATTCAAAAATCAAGACTACTGCCATCCCAACAAATAATTTTTTCTAGGAGCCAAACTGGACACAAAAATCACAAAATTAGCCCTTCCTCACAGAAGAGAAGCAAAGAACAATTACCAGATTACTTCAAAAGCCTAGCAAAGCTCACCACATGACTGCAAGGAAAATCCTGCAGAGCCTCTGGGTTACATGGCATCTGCATTCTACTGATTCCACTGGCAAGATTACACATGAGAAAACTACAATGGTACCTAAAAGTTTATGGTCTCAAATATTAGCCACAACTTAGGAAGCAATTATTCCACTCATTCCATGTCTACAAAAGAATTTTTGTAGTGGGCTCAAGCAAGCCAGCTAAACAAAGGCATGTCTTTCAACAAACCTCAAACAAGCCAAACCATTACAACAGACGCCTCAGATCATGGATGGGGGCGCACATGGAGGGCATAGGAATGCATTCAAGGGCAATGGGCACCCTGGGAAGTGCATCTACACATCAATCAGAAAGAGAGATGTTAGCAGTAATTCATGCATTCATGAGGCCTTCGGAAAATTTCTTCAACTGGCAAGGCTCATCACTGCTAATAAAGACAGACAACACCACTGTTATGTGGTACATAAACAAACAGGGAGGTACTCATTCTTACCCCTCTGCAGACTAACAAGCTGACTCTTTGGGAGAAAAGTCCTGAAACTGAACATACAGATTTGTAATCCCAGTTTGTTCCAAACAGGACAATGTTCTGGCCCGGACAGTCTAAGCAGAAACATCTTGGACCCGTGTGAATGAATGGATGGGCAAGCTGCATCAGACATTTTCACAAATAACTCATGCATGGGGAGGCGGACATAGATCTCTTGCCTCACACCTCAATCATCATCTGAAGAGTTCTTGCTCGAGGACACACCATCCTCAAGCCTGGAGAATGGATGCTCTCTCCTTCAGCTGGAACTCTCTAACAATCTATGCATTCCCACCTCTACCATTAATGACCAAGGTGTTACTGAAGATCAAAGCAGAACAACCGAAAGGCATTTTGATAGCTCCAGACTGGCCAAGACAGCACTGGTATCCATTACTAAGGAGCATAACTTGCACCAAGCCGTGGCCCCTGCCTCAATGGCCTCTGCTTTTGACTCAGCACAATTACAGGACGGTTCATCCCAACCTGCAAACTCTGCAGCTGGCAGCTTGGAGGGTTCCATGACTACTCCCCATTTCTCTCTCTCCAAGGAAGTTTGACAGATCTTGCTGGAAGCATGCAGACCTTCCACCAGAAAAACTTATTCAGCCAAATGGAAGAGATTCAACATCTGGAATGCCAACAAGGGTCAGGATGCATCAGTAATGAGCATCCCACAGATACTAGAATACTTGGCAGAAATGCTACATAATGGACTTTCATATTCTTCCATAAAAATTCACGCTTCAGCAATTTCAGCGAAATACAACAGTGATCCACCTGTGTTTTCACATCCTTTGCTAAGACAGTTTCTAAGAGGGATAAAGAATATCAAACCTTCCAGAAAACCACCAGTGCCTGCATGGGACCTCAACTTCGTGTTGGAAAATTGCTCTTCCTCCATTTGAGCCAGCAGCAACTACAGAATTGCAATTTCTCTCCTGGAAAACAGTTTTCCTGTTGGCAATTACCTCAGCAAGAAGAGTCTCGGAGATACAAGCCCTCATGGCAGTACCTCCATTTCTCATTTTTCATCGGGACAGAGTTTCTTTAAGAACCAATCCTTCATTCATGCCAAAAGTGATATCCAGGGTGTCTCTAAATCAAGCAATTCACCTGCCTACCTTCTTTCCCAATCCTCAAAATAAAGGAGAAAAGCTGCTGCACACTTTGGACATACACAGACAACTGCGCTACTACTTGGACAGAACAAAAGCCAACAGAAAGTCTGACCAACTATTTGTAGCTTACGCTGCTGGAGTGCAAGGAAAGGCAATTTCCAAACAAACAATTTCAAAATGGATTGGACACTGCATCAGATTCTGTTATTTTTTCCATGGAAAAGGTTAATAGTGCCAGCCAATATCAGGCCACATTTTTGCTCCACCAGAGCTATAG
Organism: Protopterus annectens; assembly: GCF_019279795.1. Taxonomy (NCBI): domain Eukaryota; kingdom Metazoa; phylum Chordata; order Ceratodontiformes; family Protopteridae; genus Protopterus; species Protopterus annectens. Next base: position 8,030 of record NW_025051845.1, on the reverse strand, counting down.
CCACCTCCACAGCCTGTCTAAGGGGGGTCGCTACAAAAGACATACTAGAAGCTGCTACATGGAGCTCCGTGCATACATTTTTCAAGCACTACAACCTGCCTTTATATTCCAGATCCCGAGCAGGCTTTGCTTCAGCAGTCCTGCAGGGCATTTTAGCTACACCATCTTTATCTTAGCGCCTACCCACCCCCAGCTTGGCTATGGTATTCAACCCATATGTAAGGACTGCAGTTGCATTCTTGAAGGACATAGTACAGTTTTGTACCTACCATAAATGTAGATGTCCGATAGATATGCAACTGCAGTCAAATCCCTCCCTCCTACCCCTCTGTATATTCTCCTTTTGGCTCCACTCCCCCTTTTTCAAATTAGCTGGGGATATCTGTTATGGTGTATCTGTTTATTACTGTTGTGTATGTCTGGAATTTTTTATCCAGTTTCTAAATTTAGCCTTCCTTGGAGGGCACCTGGCATCTGGGGCAAGAAACACTGAAGAAGATGGTGTCGGCTGATGCTTTTATACCCCAGCCACTCTGACGTCGGGGAGGAGGCGACCCAGACTTTGGAATCCGGCCGACCGAGGGTCTGCCTGAGGCAGGACAACCCATATGTAAGGACTGCAGTTGCATATCTATCGGACATCTACATTTATGGTAGGTACAAAACTGTACTTTCTAGCCATCCCAGTTGTTTGAGGTTGATACAGTGGTGTGTTCTAAAAGGGTTGCCAGTAGCAAATCTGGCTATGTTGTTGTAGCTATTGGCAAGTTTGGTAAGGTTGCTTTTGGAAAGGTTAGTGTAAATAGCAGAAGCATACAGTAGGGTAGAGATCAGATGAGTTTGGGCTATTGTGGTTCTGGCTATAGTTGTAAGGAAGGGTTTGATTCTATACAGTGAACCTAGTTTTTTGTTAACAGATTTTACAGTATAGTTGATGTGGTCGTCATAACTAAGGTTGTTATCAATAGTTATGCCCAAGAGCCGGGTTGTGGTATCAGGGTTTATGGTGGTTCCATTGTTTGAGGTTATAGTGAAGTGAAATTGCGGTGATTTACGAGTGGGAGTAAAGAGTAATAATTTTGGTTTTTTTGCATTAAGGAGAAGGCAGTGTTGCATGAACCAATTTTCAATGGTGTTAAATACAGACTGGGTAAGGGTGTGGAGTGTGGTAGGGGAATTGGCGGAGCATGTCTGGGTTAAACTTGTACAGGTTGCATGTTTTATAAACATCCCATTTAAAGAGGATGTGTCAGATGTATGGTTTAATTTCTCCAAATCTTTTAGGTTTCTAATACTGTTATGGGAATGGACCCCATTTCTAAGTCAGGGTTTGGTTAAAGTTCATGAAATTAGTATTGCTTCAATCTTTGTTATCCATAAGTGCTTCTCGTAGCACCTGCAATTCATACTAGCATATGTAAAAATGACTGTAGGTTTTGTTTTTTTATTCGCCCCATTGCTCCTTCTACTACTATTGGAAATGTCTGGGCATTTTTCCTCCACATTGCTCTCGTTTCTGCCTGCAAATCTTGATATTTTATGACTGTGTCTTGCTGTGTATGTAAGACACTGTAATGGCAATGTGTCATTGCTAATTTTGTGTTTTGTAATGAACTTATATCTGGTGTTCCCGCACCTACTTTCTTGGACGGCGGCTGTTTATAATGGTGATCAATACAATGTACATTATCATTCTCTGTAATATTTTGTGGTTAGGGTTACCACCTGTCGCTCTTTGCGAGGGACAGTCCCACTTTGTGTAGTTTTGTCCTGAGAAAAAAATGACAAATGTCATGAGATTTTAAGTCAAAAATATTTACCGAGTTTTCTTTAATAGTTGCATAAAACAGTTATTTTGTATCTGAAACATCTAAATATTATATTTCAAATATTATATGAAAAGTACAGTTGTGTGCACTTACCATAAATGTAGATGTTCGAGTGTATTCACTGTTGCAGTCATTACATTTGGGTAAACCTGCTGGCTTAACAGGTTGCCCTCAATCGACCTAATTCAATGTCTTGGGTTCGCGTCGGCTGCTGTCACACTTCCCTGACGCGTCAGGTCGTCAGGAGTATAAAAGTAGGACCAACACCATTTTCTTCCAGTTTTCTTGCCCCAGATGTCAGGGTGCATTTGCCCCTAAAGGGTAGCCATAATTTATATATATATAAAATTACATGCACCAATATAAACTTGACCTTCATCTGTAAGCAAATACACCACATAGGTTGTATAAATCAGAGAAGGAAAGAAGTTCCAGCAGAAAAAAGGGGGATGATGGGTGGGTAACCTGGACTGCAACAGTGAATACACGAACATCTACATTTATGGTAAGTGTGCACAACTGTACTATGTTCTTCATGTTTCACTGTTGCAGTCACTAAATTTGGGAGTCCCAAAGCTGTGGTTGGGAGGCTGGAGCTAAACAGTATTAGGAGCGGCTATGAGACCCTGCAGAACTGCAGTGGCAAAGCCTGCCCTGGATTTAGACTAGGTGGCAGATGATAGTGCTTTTTAAAGGTGTGCACTGAACTCCAAGTAGTAACCTCTAAAATGTCTTTGGTTGGTACTCCCCCTGAGAAAGTCTAATGAAGTGGCTGCAGCTCTGGTTGAATGTGGCCTAATGCCCTTAGGCACTGGCTTGCCATGTTGAAAATAGCAGAAACAAATACAGTGGCCTATCCACTTGGAAATAGTCTGCTTTGAGATAGCCTTTCCTTGTGATCCTGCAGCATATGCCACTAGTAATTGCTCTGTCTTCCTGAAAGCTTTGGTTCTGTCCAAGTAGAATCTAAGCTGTCTGTCGATCCATGGAATGCAGAATTCTCTCCCCTTGTTCTGTGGATTTGGATAAAAGTTGTCAGATGAATGGTTTGGTTAAGAGCCACACTGGACACCACTTTAGGCATAAATGTCGGGTTTGTCCTCAGAGAAACCCTGTCTGGATAAAACATGATAAAAGGTTCTACAGCCATGAGTGCCTGTAGCTCTGAACTCATCTTGCAGAAGTTATTGCTAGGAGCCGAGCTGTTTTCCAAGATAAAAACTTTATATCAGCAGTAGCAGCTGGCTCAAAAGGAGGCAGGGTGAGTTTTTCCAAGACATAGTTGAGGTCCCATGCAGGTGTTGGTGATCTTCTTGGAGGCCTTAAATATTTGGCTCCTCTGAGGTACTACTTTAATAAAGGATGAGAAAAGATTGTTGGATCTGTATTGTAATGAGCGAAATGGCAGAGACATGAATTTTAATTTATGAAAAAGATAGACCTTTGTCCAGCACCTCGGTTAAGTATTGCAAAATCTGAGGAATATTTGGTACAGCTGTATCAGTTCCTTGTGCCTGGTTCCAAGCACAGAATCTCTTCCAATTTCCAGCATAAGATTTTTCTAGTACTGGGTCTTCTGGCTTCCAAAAATGACATCCATCACAGCAGCTTTACTGAGAGGTGTGTTTTGTATGATCACATTATCCACCATGCTGCCAGGTTTAAAGTCCTGAGTTGGCTGTGCAGGATCTGATTGTTTTGCTGGGACAGTAGATGGGGTATTTGAGGTAAGGTCCAAGCTGGGCATTGAGACAAATTCCTTAGGATTGGATACCAGTACTGGCGTGGGCGGGGGAGCCAGGACTTCCAGTCTGGGGCAATCAGTATCATCTTTGTCTTCTCCTGTCTGACCTTTTAGGAGTACCTTGGGAGGAGTGGCAGTGGAGGAAAGGCATATACTGATAGGTTTTCCAGCTGAAAGATGGGGCCATTTTCCATGCCTGTTTGTGATAAGTCCTTGTGCAGAATCTTTTTAGTTGGTAGTTGTGAGGGGAGGCAAATAGATCTATTTCGGGCATCCCCATTTCCATGTCATCATACTAGGAACTTGTGGATCAGAGGTGCCACTCGTGGGGATCTATGAGGTTTCTGCTTAGTTCATCTGCCAGAGTATTTTTCTTTTCCTGGCAGGGTGTGCCTAGATGTACTTGAGTAAGTCAATGCTATGTCCCACAAAGTCATGACTTAGCTAGTCTGCAAAGGGTAAGAATGTGCCCCCTGCTGTTTATATACGACAGTGGTATTGTCTGTCTATCAGTAGTTGTCTCGGATGAATTAGATCCTTGAAGGCTGTCAGGGCATTTTGAACAGCTAGCATCTCTTTTTGATTGATATGTAGATACATTTGGTTTGAGGGCCATGTGCCCTGAATGCATCTTCCTGCAAGGAAATCTCTGAGCCTCTTTTTAGATTCTGAAAAATTTTGGCTCTCCTAGTGGAAATGCTCCCTTATGGTATGCAAGGTTTCCCCAAAAGAATAGTCCTCTGGAGGAGAAGCTGAAGGTATAGATTCTTCAGCATCAGAATCCTCATAGGGGGGAAGGGAATATTCCTGATCAGAAGAGGAATCAGTAGAAATAGAAACCTAAGCTGAAGATTCGTAGTCAGTCTCTTGCCTAGGCCTCTTATCAGGAGGGGGATGGGAACCCCTGATCAAGGTGTGTAAATCAAGTCCTCGGCCATTTGAGCATCTGTTTTTGGGCATAGAGGTCTGTCCACGTGGCTCTTGAGTTTTTCTTTGCTTGAGAAGGTGCTTTAGTCTTTGCCTTTGTAATTGAAGTTTGTTTAAGGTAAAGATGTTTGGGTCTGAACACACCCTCAGAAGCCGGTGCCTGCTCAGCGGCTCTGGGACCCCATCTGAGAGGGAATAGTATCTGAGGCTCACCCAATACCTTGAGGTTTCCAGAAGGCATGGCCCAGCTTGCACGTGGGGAGTGGGGTAGCAGCCAGCAACTCTAAAGTAGCCAGAGCGTCCGAGGGCTCTTGCGAAAGTGCCTCTGCATTGAGAACCTAGCCGAGACTGGCGACCATGACTGGCTTAGGAGAAGCTTCTCACGCCGATGGGTTTTAAAGGCCACGGTTGTTTATCTTTTCTCCTTTTTTTTTTTTGTGAACTCCAGTAGTGGGATGGCTATCGATGACATTTCTGGATAATTAAACCAAGGCGTCCCAAAATAGTTTAAAAGCAAAATCATACCGGACCAGCTTAATAGTCATTTGGTTAAATATAGCACAAAACCGACAACCAGAAATGTTGTGATCAGGGCCTAGAGCCAGGAATACAGTAAGAATGAAAGTCCTTATGAGGTATTGCTTTCCACAAGAAATACAATTTACTTTTTCTGACATCCGGTCTGGAGCAAGAAAAAGTTTCCCCAATGGGGTACTTTAGCTTCTTTATTGAAGACTCTGGATCTGAAATTGAACACAAAAATCTCAGGAGTCACCAGTGACCGGGTACTCGCGAACTGTGTTTCTTCTGCTTCGGGCGCAATCCGGCGCCAAGCAAGAAAGACTGGAAGAAAATGAAATTAGCCGCTCCTTCTTTTATAGCCCTGGCGACCTGGACATCAGGGAAGGCGACAGCAGCCGCATGCAGGACCCAAGACGTTGGGAATTCAGGTGCGACTAAAAGGCAACCTGCCAGCAGGATTACCCAAATGTAATGACTGCAACAGTGAAACCACGAAGAACATTACCACCAAGCAACTTGTATGCTAAAAAGAAAAGCTTTTATTTGGACAAAACAGTGAAGCTCCAGATCCTTTGCACTCCCGTGGGTATGTCTGTCTTGCAAAATTGCACGTTTCTACAAAAAGTCCCACTTTGGGCATTTGAAAACGTGCGGCAACCTCCTATTGTGGTTCATGTTCCCAATGCATCTCAGCTACTTCTGTATTGTGGTGTTTGAACAATCCTCAATGGAACAATCGTACACCATTGTGTCTTTCAGTGTATAGGCCCTCTGTCATTGCCGCAAGTGTATCACACCCAGCAACAAGGGCTATGAAACTCATTCGAATTTTTTTTTTTTTTACAGAACCTACATTTTGTTGCATAGACTTCCCACATGTTCAATGAACTTTGTAAAGTAATGTGTATGTTGTCCACTATCCTGGGCATTGTTATTTATTTTATTTCATTTATTTATTTAAATTTGTTGACCTTGGGAGTGTCCGACTGAATCTGACGTGAGCGTAGGTCCATTTTCAGCTGGAGCCGAGGCCGGGGAGAAAAGCTTCACAGTAAAATAAACAGACAGTGTAGTTACATTGGATTATATAGTGATTAACAATTTAACATAGCAATTGCTTACAACATATTTGAATGAAGAACATGAGTACATCAGTGAACAACTAGAATCCTTTACCTGAAATTACATAACAGACATTAACAAATGTTACAATGAAAGTCCTGCTGTATAATAGAATTGCGGAAGCATGAGCATCTGGGCTTTGCTATAATCAAATTAGTTGGTGGGTGGAAAGAAAGGTATTTGGATGGGGTGGATGATATTAGATGGGGGTTGCAAGGGCATAGCCAGCATGTTTTTTGCTTTAAAAGTTTTGAAGTGGGGCATGATGGTATGGAGGTAATTTTGGGGGGGATATTCCATAATTTGGCTATGGGGAGAATAGTGCTTCACCAGCAGAGTTATTGGTTTAGTGATCCCAAATGATTTCTGTTGCTGGGTCTTAGTGGTCTGGTGGTCAATTTAGATTCAGAATGGGACATTTAGTGGATGGTTTACTAGTTTGTGGGTGAGTGAGAGTTGATACCACTGAAGGGGGAGAAGTTCAAGCCAGCCCCGTTCCAAAATGAGATACAGTGGTGACTAGGGAGGATGTGGAATTTTTTGTTGTAGCAGGTCTCAGCTTGTTTAGATCACATTGTTGGTTTTTATTGGAGAGGCATAAAGTAGGGTGGAGATAAGGTGGGGAAATTTTTTTGAAATCTTTGCTGTTTGGTGAGAAATTGCTTATTTCTGTATAAAACTTAGGGGGACTTTTTTTTGGTCAGGATATGTGAATGTCAAATTTTTGTTTGTCTATTTCCACCCCCAGCAATTTGGGTGTTCAGTTGGGTATAAGTGTTGTCTTTCTGTGATGTTAAAGTGAGAGTTGTTTTGAGTATGTTTTGGGTTGGGGAAAGATTTTTTTTTTTAAAATAGTCCCGTTTGGGGTTTTTGGGTTTTTAGGGGGGGGAATTAAAATTTTTTTTTTTTTTTTTTTTTTTTTTTTTTTTTTTTTTTTTTTTTTTTTTTTTTTTTTTTTTTTTTTTTTTTTTTTTTTTTTTTTTTTTTTTTTTTTTTTTTTTTTTTTTTTTTTTTTTTTTTTTTTTTTTTTTTTTTTTTTTTTTTTTTTTTTTTTTTTTTTTTTTTTTTTTTTTTTTTTTTTTTTTTTTTTTTTTTTTTTTTTTTTTTTTTTTTTTTTTTTTTTTTTTTTTTTTTTTTTTTTTTTTTTTTTTTTTTTTTTTTTTTTTTTTTTTTTTTTTTTTTTTTTTTTTTTTTTTTTTTTTTTTTTTTTTTTTTTTTTTTTTTTTTTTTTTTTTTTTTTTTTTTTTTTTTTTTTTTCTTTTTTTTTTTTTTTTTTTTTTTATTTTATTTTTTTTTTTTTTTTTTTTTTTTTGGGGGGGGGGGGGGGGGGGGGGGGGGGGGGGGGGGGGGGGGGGGGGGGGGGGGGGGGGGGGGGGGGGGGGGGGGGGGGGGGGGGGGGGGGGGGGGGGGGGGGGGGGGGGGGGGGGGGGGGGGGGGGGGGGGGGGGGGGGGGGGGGGGGGGGGGGGGGGGGGGGGGGGGGGGGGGGGGGGGGGGGGGGGGGGGGGGGGGGGGGGGGGGGGGGGGGGGGGGGGGGGGGGGGGGGGGGGGGGGGGGGGGGGGGGGGGGGGGGGGGGGGGGGGGGGGGGGGGGGGGGGGGGGGGGGGGGGGGGGGGGGGGGGGGGGGGGGGGGGGGGGGGGGGGGGGGGGGGGGGGGGGGGGGGGGGGGGGGGGGGGGGGGGGGGGGGGGGGGGGGGGGAAATTTTTTTTTTTAAAAAATTTTAAACCATGTTTTCAACAAGGGAAAAAAAGGAAAAGGGCCCTTCCTTTTTGTTTGGGGGGGGCTTTTTTTTTTTGGGGGGGGGGAAGTTTTGGGTAGGATACTGAAAACCCGGAATTTTTTTTATGGTTTTTATTTTTTTTTTTGGGGGGGGGGAAAATTTTTTTT
>NW_025051844.1:0-11986 GCF_019279795.1 Protopterus annectens | reverse complement strand
AGTGTGTTTTGTGAGCTATATTTTCAATACAGGGATGTTTTCATGCATACCTAGTCCCTTGATGCAAAGGATTTAAACCAATATCAAATTGTATATTGCTCCTGCTGTGCATAATGTTTATAAAAGTGGCATGTTTAAGAAATATGGGTTTTACATGTCATTTGGAAGAAAAGTGATGAAGGCATGATCTTCATTTAGTAGAAAACAAACAATTGATACCTTTGATTAGGTGAATCTTGTTCTAGAAAAAGCCTTCTTCCAGTTGAACCATGAGCATAAAACTTAAAACTGTTTTAAAATATCTGCACCTCACATTTATTTTCAGATTTTATGTAATCATGGAATTCAATGAATCTAAGTTCACTGATAAAAATCGTATGGGTGAAATGGTTGGGGATGCTAATCATGTCAGCTTTTATTGCTCTTAAGACGTGTTCATCCATACTAAAATAAAAAAAATAGATATAATTCTTGTGTGTTTGAATAATTACAATTACAAAATAAGGTAATCTGCAGTTATAGCAAGTTCAAGGACATTGAAACATTAGATACTCAAATGTTTTTAGTGATTTGGAACATGGGAAAGGCCTGCCTGGGTGAATAACAGAAAATGCTATTATCAACAGGCCTTGTTCCTGTTCTGTAATGGTAAATGTAATAAAAAAGTGCACTGGGGCATGCACAACTGCAAGGTTCCATTTACATGTTTTACAATTTAGTAAAACAGCCAAATACTCCACCGACAATAGTACACCCAAAGCAGGCACAGAAGGCTGAATCAGAAACACTCCACTCCACAGCTTTGAACAAAATAGATTTATTACAAACCCGTAGGATATACGTAAATACGTAAAAAACCTCAATGGTATAAAAAGTACACAGTATCCACAGTTATTAAGCGCTTTCATCTGACAGTACGCAGACTTCATCAGAACAACTATTGTTGTACCCTGGTCATTTAAATAAGCCCATTTGGCGCCAAAACATCTATCCCATAAATATTTTGTTTAGAATTAAACTAATTGATTCTACCTGTGTTAGAATTAATAATATATATATATATATATATATCTACTTTATTATTTTAGTAAATACATGAATAATATAATATTAAAAATACATACATATGTATAAATGTATAAAATATACAGTAAAAATAAAAGTATGTTAAAATATGTCTATTATAAATGGGTATATATATACACATGAAATTCCTGTGAAATATAGAATAGTATTTATTTAATAACCCTACCTATATTAACACTATACTGAATCACATGTCACACTAAAATGAGTGAGTGCTGAAAACTACTCTCTCATAAAACAAAGATTAGCCCATAATTAAAAAAGGCTTAATGCTAATATAATCGTTTAGACCTGGAAGTCTAGTGGCATCCGTAAAAACCTGCCATTTGCTCTCCTTCTTAGCCAGTAATGTTTTAAAATTGCCCTCTTGTACTGTTACATCAACATAATCAACTATAGTAAATTTAAATTGATGTTTGTCAACACTGTTCATAATGTGCTTGTATATAGCATTTTTCTTGTTTTTAGATTTAATAGCGTAAATGTGGTCATATATCCTTTGTCTCAATTGTCTCTCCGTCTTCCCAATGTAAAACGCCGGACAATAACTACAAGTAGCGATATACACCATATACTTTGTGTGACAATTTCCTGCCATACTCCTAATTACGGTACCATTAAAGTTGTCCAATTTAAATCTTACTGTTTCATTTATATACCTGCACTGGTTGCATGCTCCGCATCTTTTTGTGCCCTTGGTTTTTACCATGTCCATATGTTTTTTGGATTCCAAAATCCTTTTAAGGTTGAATCCAGTCTTATATACAAATTTAGGCCCAATACCTAATGTCTGCACTAAATTGTCGTCCATGGTAATGAGATTCCAGTGTTGTCTAATAATGTTCTCAATATTACTAACTACTGGAGAATATGTAAGGGCACATACTCTATAGATGAAGCCTTCTGTTTTCTTATTATTTGCTTGTGCAGAACCTATCTGTAAAGGGTGACCTAAAAGTGGTACATATTTCTTGCCCCACTCTCTTTGTACATACCTAACTATGTCATTTAATAACTGCTCAGGATAACTTCTAACTTTAAACATGGATTTTATGTTTTCCAGCTCCTTCGCCATTGTTTCCCTGGTTGATGACATACGGGCTGCCCGAATGCACTGCCCTTTAAATACGTTTCTAAACATATATTTAGGGTGATTGCTGCTATACTCTAAATAATCGTTAGAAAAAGTTTCCTTCCTGTATATTCTAGAGGTAAATCCTCCATCCCCATGACTAATAAAAGTATCCAAATATGCTACACCATTGTTGTTTATGTTGAATGTAAATTTTAAAAAAACAGTAGTACTGTTTAGATAGTCAATAAAGGGTTGAATCATATCATGTGGTCCTTTCCAAAGGACAAACAAGTCATCCAGAAATCTTGAATTATAAGCAATGTATTTATAAAACTCACTATTAAACAAAAAAGTAGTCTCCCATTCAAGCATAACCAGATTGGCAAATATGGGGGCACAAGATGCTCCCATAGCTACCCCTCTGGTTTGCTTGAAGAATTCATTTTCAAAATATATATAATTGTGATCCAACACTAGTCCCATCATATCAGTAATCAAACAAATTTTATCCCAGTCCAGGTTGGAATGTTTTCTTAGACTATTACAAAAATAGTCCAATCCTACCTCCTTTGGGATACAAGAAAATAAGTCAATAACATCGATAGTAATATATATAAGATGCCTATCCCATAAAAGCGGTGTCAAATGACTGAGGAACATCCATGAATCTTTGATTAAATAAGGTATGTTGTTATATACTGGTTTCACCCATTTGTCGATGGCCACACCCATAGAGTTCAGTTGTATTACTCCTTGTTATATTTCAGGGTGTTCATGGCCGGGTCTCCTTTCAGAATGATATAAGAATGTTATCACACCATTAAACCCTGCAAATCATTTAGAATATTACTTCCCCCTGTCTGACATTCCTCTCAAATATACACTCAAATACCTAGGAATAAATTTCACACACCCTCACCAAGAACTAATAAAAGCAAACCTATATAGAGTCTGGGATCAGAGAAATAACAATCTAACTAGATGGAAAAACATCAATCTTTCTTTGCTATCAAAATCCGCTATCATTAAAATGAATATTTTGCCTAGAATCCTTTTTCATCTTAACTCCATCTTTTTAAATGTTCCGAAAAATTTTTTCAGAAAAATGGAAACCACAATCTCAAAGTTTTTATGGTTCCCTAAATCAACCAGAATATCATACAGGAAACTAATTACCCCAAAGAACAAAGGCGGTTTAAGTCTCCCGGACTTTAATTTATATTACCACATCATTAATGCTAGCTGTCTAGTTCAAATAGCCTGTTATAATCCCTCTGCTGAATCTTGGTACCCAACTTGGATCAAAATCTGGTGCAACTATATATATTCGTTAAAATTCAATCCATATGCTGTCCCTTTTTTAGCACCTGATGGTGACTACAAGTTCAAGATCTTGCCTACACTAAAGAACAAAATTAGCATCTTTCAAACTCTGATGACCTCCTTAAATTTATACAATACTGTTCCCATTCCCCAACCTATTCACCTAAACCCTAACTTAAAAATCAATAAAAAATGATCAATCTAACAAACTTCCCTATTATTAAGAAAGCCACAGTTTGGCACTTTTATAACTCTAAAAATGTTGCCGAGGTCAAACCCTTATTTGGTGCTCCTAACAAATATGATCCTATCTTAAGACAAATTAGCTCACTTATAAAACAAAAATTCTCTTGCTGTAGAGTGAAGGAGCAAGACATTACAGTATCACAATCTATCATTTAATCACTTTCCCTATGGAACAAAATGATTTTGAATACCTTATAAACTTGTGTCAAGCATTAAATATAATCATTCACTTCTATTTTCCAAATATTGGGAAGGCATACAAGGAGAAATGTCTATGGAGTCTATGTGTGAAGCAATCAATAATACTCTGAATCTAACCCCCTTCAAAAACCTAATTTACATTCAACTTATGATAAACAACAATTCCTACTATACCCCATCAGTCTTACTGAAATTCAGATGCAATAAAAACCTAACCTGTCTGCTCTGTTCCCTCCCACATGTAGATATACTTCACATCTTTTGGAGCTGTAAGAATATTTACAAACTTTGGTGTTCTCTCAGAATGCAGTTGGAAAAAATGGGATACGAAAAAAACACTTTTTCTTTGCAAACCATGATTCTAAATATAATTTCTAAATCTCTTAAGGGTATCCATCGCCACATCTGTGTTATGGCCTGCACTCTTCTCAAATATTTTATAGCCAAGAATTGGGTCAATCCCTCAGCAATAGCTTGGGAACACTTTACATCAAGGGCAATCAAATATATATCTGCACATAAGTTATGCAATAATAACAAAAAGAAAAAAGAATATTTTCAGAATTACTGGTGTAGCCGTTTTGACCTAATCCACACTAAATAATCTTCCAAAATGTGGGTCACTAACATTACATTCCAGGAAATCCTCCGTCAGTATCATATCTGGCCCTATAATCATTAGACATTGTTATCATCACACTGTAACTTTTGATTTTACAAAGTATTTTGTTATATTATTTTATTATCCTCTGGCATCCATGGTGTAAATATGTTGTAAACATGGTATAAATAGTTGTACATGGTATAAATAGTTGTACATGGTATAAATAGTTGTACATGGTGTAAATAGTTGTACATGGTATAAATAGTTGTACATGGTGTAAATAGTTGGTTTATATGGATATACCCTCCTTACCACTTTTCTTTCTTCTTAAGACAGTCATATACTCCTCCTTCCAAGCCATTTTCCATTTGTATCTCTAGACTCTGACTGTAATAGGTTATTGGGGGTCTTTACTGCTTATATTATTCTCTAAGATGTAAGTTTCCCTGTAAGATAACTGCTGGTTTATAAATGCATAGTTTTTGTACTAACTGTTTTATATATACCTATACTTTACTGCTTCCTGTAATGACTTACAGTTTTCCTTTGTATGTTTGAAAAGTTTGTAAAATTCAATCAAAATATATTTGAAAAAAAAAGAATGTTATCACAGTCAAACTCAACCACTGAGCAGCTGATTAATGAGATTCCTTGTACAATTTGTATCTAATAATGCAAATATAGCAAGACTATTGTAAGAGTTATAGATAAGAACTATTCCGCTATTTGAAGTACAATATTTTGTAGAAGACAGATCCCATGACTGTGCTCCAAAATCAGCAGAAAAACAGTTTTTGAAGCAACATTCTGAAATAAGAAAGGTGCCAAACAAAGTTTAATTAAGCACCTTTCCCCACTGTAATATTCAGGTTTCCTGCTTACACACAGACATTAGCCACCACAGCACAATGATAGAAAGGTAAAATGGCTTTAAAAGCTGTAATACATGTGCTGACACACACGTGTGTGTGTGTGTGTGTGTGTGTGTGTGTGTGTGTGTGTGTGTGTGTGTGAGAGAGAGAGAGAGAGAGAGAATACAATGTGTATTACAGTTCTTAAACTTGTTACAACTACACAGATGTACTTCATTTATGGCCACTGTCTGTAAGACATTGCTAAATATGTTACAGCGTTCAAACCTGCAAAGCACTTTGTACTCTTACACTTTTTTCTTTTTTATCTTGTAGCACATTGGATAAGGCAAAGCTCTCCATACTACAATGAATTGTTTACAGTGTGCATTAACTACTGTTTTCAGTCCTGTAAACTACTTTGCACTCCTAAACATTTTATCCTTTATCTCTTTTTTTATTATTATTATAAGAATGTCTTTTATTAAAATTGGCTTTGTTGCTCTATCACTCTGTGGTTCTGTCACATTCTTACAAGACAGCACAAAAATGCCAAGCTTCTCGTTGGTGATGGACACACCCACAAAGACGTGATAGAACCATAGAGAGACAGAGCAGGATTCACTGTACTACGAGGTGCCTTAAACACACACACACACACACACACACACACACACACACACACTTGCATCTCTACATCATTTCCTACACACACACACACACACACACACACACACACACACACACACACACACACACACACACACACAAAACCACACTCTTGCATCTCCCTACATCATTTCCCCCAATGGAAAAAATGCCAATCTTCTCGTTGGTGGGTGACACACTAGCATAAACTATCTTAACACTGCCTCCGACTAGCACACAGAAAGGGATGGATGATACGGATTATTTAAAAACTGTATCAGGCTTTAAGTGACAGCATTGTATGACAAAACCATGGAATTGCTCTGACAATAAAAACAAAATTCAGATAGCTGAAAAACTAATACGTATCATAAACTGCCTGCAGTAGCACATCAAAAATTGCCCTTTTTAACAAACTATTAGGTTCTATAAACAGACCTACTAATAGTAACTTGCTGCAGAATACATGTACCGACAAAATTAATTCCTGCACAGGTAATGAGGTTGTGGCTTTACCACCGCAACCTACAATTCCTATATGCAAAAATGTCTGTCATTTACAGATCCAACACCTCTCTGCCCTTCACCTACAGTTAGTAAAGACGCACCCACATGTTCTGTGGGAAGATGCACACTTAAAATAACTTCTAAGTCTCCATCTGTTCCAATTACTCAGTCTTGCTGCTAATGTCATCTTAGCCAATACAGCAAATATGCAAAAAACTAGGACAAAAAAAAAATCACATACCTTTTAATGGAGCAGTCAAGACCCATAAAGGAATGCTCCACATTACTGTGAAGTTTTGAACTGCTATCAGCAGCAAAAGCTGTGTTTCTTATGAGAACTCACCAAGACAAGAAACAAAATCACCACTGAGAGATCCTCAGTAAACATTACGGTTCCCACATAAGCACACAAGTATAAGAATCTTAAGTAACAATATCCAAATATCAATCAAGTTTCTATAGTTGATCAGAAAATGATAAGCAGACTTATTAATAGTTCCTAGAATGTAAGACAGCCTGTGATCATTTTCTAGTTGTATAAGTCAGCAGATAAAGGATTTAAGGAACTAAGTGGACCCAACCCCACTAGGTACAAGAGGTACCCTCAGTAGAGGATATGAATGTTTGATAAGTATGGAACCATGCTTCAGTGATTACATGGTTGTGTGTATATATTTTTTAATTATGTAGGTTTCAAAGAAGAGCAGTTTCTTTTACAGGCTTCTACAATAAATCATAGCTGTCCAAGTACTGCTTTGGTTGGTAGATGGCACAGGTTTGCATAACAATCTTTCTATGAGAGTACAGAAAGATCTGGTCAGTGAATGAAAGTCAAGAGGTGAAAGGTGTAGGCTATCCCTGTTGCCCTAGTGACACATGTAGGACAATAAATCTTCTCACTCTGGGTCCTCCTGGCTGACATACACTGGATCCCCTAGAAAGACATAGAATAATAGCAGTAACAGAGCCATTGTGAAGTCAATCATATTTTGTTTATACTAAAGAAGCAGTCTTAGTGAAAGTAGGATGCTGCCCGAGATGAGCTTCATGCCAACCTTGGAACTAAACTCTGAGATCTCTATCATATCCTGCATGATGTAATCCAGAGATGTGTTTCACAAGTCATTCACACCTACATGAACAACAACCCTGTTGTATGTTTATCTGGAGCAAAGGAATTTGAGTGTCCTAGACACCTACCATATCTCAACTCCAGACAGGCAAATCTCACTGTCACCTTATCCTGATCAGGTCTTGTGAGTGGAGTATCTTTGTGTCTCAGTAATTAAATAATTTCCTCTTGTTTTTAATATTTTTAAATATTTTATTAATCAAGAAGAAAATCAGTAACAAACATGCATTATACATTATATCATTCAGAGTGAACAACAATATTACTTTTTAAAATTAATAAGTAACTATGTGAATATTTACAATGACCAAGACATAAGTACTCTGAATGTAACATCTAGTAATGCAAAAAAATTAAGTCTAGGCAACATCATCACCACTTGTGACATCCAAATCTTATTCAAGTTCCAATAGCAAGCTGGCACTGAAATCCAGCTTGCAGGTTTCTTTTCCTTTACATGTAAATTATAATAGTGTTCAATCCTTCCTTCAAATTAATTTCAAACATTCAGTATGTATGTCTGTTCCCCAGCTGTACCTGATGTGGGTTCTTGTGCTTATCTTGGCAAACAGTACCTTCAGGATTTGGATGTGTTTGAATATTGATTCCTTTGAGTAGTGGTTGTGATAAGTATGTTAAAGGTACAATATGCGGGGTTGCATTATGCTGCTGAGGAGTTTGAGAGTCACTCTTTTGCTTTGAAGGCCTTTCAGGATTAGAAAGAGGCTTCAAAAGTACCTCATTATAAACAGGCTTGTTTTTTGGATTGCAATATGCAGGTGTAAGGTGGATATGAGCACTTACAACTTCCTGGGTGCTGTAAACATAATTAGATGAGTGACCAGCTTTGATCTTTAGTAGGCATTTACACATCTCAAATGTGGACTGTAGTGAAGGTAGAAGTAAATGGTTGTTGGGGAGAATTAAGCAGTTAGAGCCTGTAGGTACCAAATCCTAATAGGCTAGAATCAGAGTGAAGAAGTATTCTGTGAACCCATCACCAAATAATATGCATTAAAAATTTCTGCTGCGAATTGGGTGGAATAGAAAAATTAACTATATTAGGTCAGCTTTGTTCATAGTGAAGCAGTTAGTGTTGTCACCTCACAGCAAGAGGTTCTCTGGTTCGATTATCAGCTGGAGCACCTTCTGTGTGGAGTCTGCATGTCCTCCTCGCGGTCGAGTGATGTTTAAAGACATGCAGGTAGGTGTGTGTGTGAATGGGTGTGCCTTCTTTGAAGGTTGGGTGTTGGGCTGGCACCTCAGCACTGTAAAAATCCAATGCCAGTCATTAGCGGACTGGAGTTCTGGTGTGGTGACCCCTAACCAGGAAAAGCTGAAAGACATTAGTTTAGGTTAACTTAGTTCATAGCATAGAAGTTTGCAGAATATAGAATGTAATGAATGTATAATTTGACTGTGTTCAGCAAGGACATACTTGTCACTGCCTAGTTAGATGTTAGAAGGGTGACTGTAGTGAAAAGCAGGGGGGGGTTCACTTTGCACAGCAAAATATTTTTAGTTTATCTAGGAGATTAAGATTTTAGCTAGTTATAGCACTTTGCCCTTAGCAGTGCTTGGACACAAGATAAGAAACCCTACTGCACCAAGTGTTGGGATTATAGGTAATGTAATGTATGAGGAATATAAAGTAGGAACACTAAGTCTATAGTCACAGTTTAGCTGTGATGGCTTGTGTCATTGGAGTGCACTGAGCCCTGCCTCTGTGTGATCCACAGCTGAGATAAAAGGAAAGCAGTGGTGCACACAACACAGTAATATAAAACAAATAAGAAAATACTAGTAGCTATTATAAAACATCTCTTAGCAAAGCACACAGTGATTAAACACACAAGAAAAGTGGTGGCTTCTCTCACAAGACATCTACTACAGCAATATTCTAAAATAGTGAACAGGTACTTGACACATTAAACTGCCTCAAAATTAGCAAATGCTGCAAAAGCAGTTGTTCTTTAAAATTAAAATGATAGTGAAGTAAAAAATAAACATTTTCTTTATCTGAAAGGAACTTCTAGAGAGTAAAATCCTATCTGAATACGCCACAGTCTGGTTTCAGATGTCACTTGGATGTGCTTCTCAGAGCATCGGAGACAAAAGGAGAGAAACAGTGAACACAGCAGAGCAATATAAAGCAAGCAAAAAAAGCAGCCAATAAAGTACTGCTTATAAGAGAGCCAGTAGTGATTAAACACCCAGAACCACAGCCATATTACCTTCTGTCACAAGCTACCTATGAGAGGAGTAGTCTACTATGGCCCCCAAATAGTAGGATAATTAAGTGTATGCACAGATTAGCAAACTCACTAAAAACAGTTGTATGTAACATGTCAATG
This sequence comes from Protopterus annectens, assembly GCF_019279795.1. NCBI lineage: Eukaryota > Metazoa > Chordata > Ceratodontiformes > Protopteridae > Protopterus > Protopterus annectens. Next base: position 1,959 of record NW_025051844.1, on the reverse strand, counting down.
AAGTAAAATAAGCACTTCATTGTCTTGTAAGGTTTGGCAAGGAATCATTTCTTGTGTAAATAGGTTACAATAAAGTTTCAACAGTGGCTCACTTTTGCATGTCAGAACACCAAAACCAAAAGGTACAGTATGTGAGATATCTTGTACCTAGTATGTGGGGTGCTAAATTGTGCTGGTTGAAGAAATAAGCCCAGATAATTCTGTTATATTACAAATTGTGTTGGTTATAATATAGTTTAGTAATGAAGACAATCAGAGTAATTTCTGTGCAGGGTTAAATAGCATTCTACCAGATTTACCAAGATTTACTGTTTTTCTCACAGTCCAGTTAAACAGCTTGGCAAACTTGTGCTGTAGTTTTAGCTGTTAGCTCTGCCTGAGTCTATAATCGTCATAAATGACCAAGTTCAAAGTTAGAAGACCATGAGCTAAATTATTCATCAAATAGAGAAAGGACAGGTGGCATAGGATGGATCTGAATTTGCTAACTAAAGCCAAGACTACCTGGGATGAGTGATTTTTACTTGATTTTGCTTAGATTAAACACTAATAAAGTCTGCACTGTTCCAGATGAATTTTGTAGTCTTGCTTCAATTTAAATTTAAATTACTATTTTTTTCTCTGATGCATGAAGAGGAAGCCAGGATTGTTCTAGGTTTCTGTTTTCTATAATGACAATTTAACATGTAGCTATTGGTTGGTGAACTCTGTTGACCTATTTCTGGCTGTTTCTTGACTGTACAGATGCAGGTATCATGACCCACATCTGTATCTCCACCACCTCACATGCTTGTATTGTCAACTGTTACTTGATGAACGGACAAGGATCCACTGTGCCCTTGGATTACTGTCCAGTCGCATTAAGCTACTGCTATAGTCACCATCTCAGTCACTATTCACCCATAGTTTGCATGGAACACCACTAACCATGAGAGATTCATTAATCTAATTTCCTCAGTTCTTATTTCATAATTGTTTAGAGTGTTTTTTGCTCCTTACATCATCTTGTTTAGGTGTGTGTGTGTTTGTGTATGTGTGCGTGTGTGCGTGTGTGTGGGTGTGTGTGTGTGTGTGTGTGTGCGTGTGTGTGTGTGTGTGTGTATATGTGGGTCCTATTTGCATTGTCGCAAGTATGATTCATCGAACCGTACTTTATGAAACACACTTTAGCGAAAGTGCATTTTGTCGAAAATGCACATTCGCTAAAGAAAAAAAAAACATGCAGTATGTGATGGCCTGCTAGTTGTACATCAATGTATACTGTTGATGTACAACTAAGGGAAACTCCCATGACATCGTATAAAGGGACAGTGGGGATCAGGGAATATTCCCTTTTCCCCACTGTAATGCAATCTTGGAGTGAGAATAATAAAGTAGGGGGGTGTGGAGGGTGCAGTGTTTAGTTTACTATTTTATTTTATTTTTTTTTTATACTTTACTGTTTTTATTCCATGAAAGTGCATTTTCAATATAATACACTTTTGCAGAAGTGTATTATTGGAAATATGGTTCGATGAACCATATTTTCAATGATGCAACGTAGACCCATATATATATATATATATATATATATATATATATATATATATATATATATATATATATATATATATATATATAGATATGGCCTCCATTCACTTGATTGAAAAAATCATTTCAGCTGAAAATGAAATTACTAGGATCACTTCACTGAAAGTTCACTTCACTGAAAACTCACTTGACTGAAACTCATTTCCTTGAAAGTTATATATGGCCTTTTCTCCACTGTAGAGCAATCCTGGAGTTAGTATATATAGTAAAGGGGGGTGTGGGGGGCATAGCCCCCACATATATTAACAATATATTGTCTTTTGGAAACTGTTCTTTATTTGACTTGTAAGTATTACTCTGTATAGTGTACAATGTTTAAAATATGTGGAGGGCTACGGGATCACACTACAGTGGGGAAAAAGCCATATA
>NW_025051843.1:0-11696 GCF_019279795.1 Protopterus annectens | reverse complement strand
TCAGCCCCTCAAAGTACTCCTTCCATCTGCTCAACACACTTCCCTCATTTGTGAGTACTTTTCCCTCATTATCCTTTATCACCCTAACCTGTGGCACACATTTCCTAGCTCAGTTCCTCTGTCTAGACAATTGGTACAGGGCCTTTTCTCCCTCCTTCAGTGTTTAACCTTTCATACAACTCATCATACACCTTATGTTTAACCTTCGCCACCTCTCTATTCACCATACGTCTCCTTATACTCCTGTCCACTTTTGTCATCCCTCTGAAAATCCCACTTCTTTGCCGACTTCTTCCTCTGTATACTTTTCTGTACTTCCTCATTCCACCACCAGGTTTCCTTGTCCTCCTTCCTTTGTCCAGATGTCACACCAAGCACCTTTCTAGCTGTCTCGCTTACCACCTCTGCTGTGACTGCCCAGCTATCAGGTAACTCTTCACTGCCACCCAGTGCCTGTCTTACCTCTTCCTTTAACTCCACTTCACAATCATTCTTTTTCAACTTCCATCATTGGATCCTTGGCACTGCCCTCACTCTCCTCCTCCTCCTCTTCTTGGTCACCAATCTCATCCTACAGACCACCCACCATCCTATGCTGTCTAACTATGCTCTCTCCTGTCACCAATTTACAGTCTCCAATCTTCTTCAGACTGGCCCTTCTGCACAGGATATAATCCACTTGTGTGCATCTTCCTCCATTGTTGTTTTTCACCCTATGCTCCTCCCTCTTCTTAAAATATGTATTCACCACAGCCATGTCCATGCTTTTCATAAAATCCACTACAAATCGGACTTTCCACATTCCTCTCCTTAACACCATACCTACCAGTCACCTCCTCATTTCCCTCTGTTCCCTTCACCAACATGCCCATTGAAATCCACTCCCATCACTGCTCTCTCAGCTTTGGGTACACTCACCACCACTTCATCCAACTCGCTCCAAAAATTCTCTCTCTCTCATCCATCGCACACCCAACTTGCAGAGCACATACACTAACATTCATCATCTCACCATGAATTTCCAGCTTCATAAACATCACTCTGTCCGATACTCTTTTCACCTCCAAAACACTCTTTACATGCTGTTCCTTCAAGATAACCCTACCCACATTTCACCCCATCCACACCATGGTAGAACAATTTGAACATGCCTCCAATACACATGGCCTTACTACCCCTTCCATCTGGTCTCTTGCACATACAGTATTTCCACCTTCCTTCTTTCCATATGAATTAGATTTCTCCCTTTAGCAGTCATACTGCCAACATTCAAAGTTTCTACACTCACTACCACACTCCTAACCTTCCTCCTGTCTTCCTGCCTCTGGGCATGCCTTCCCCCTCTTCTTCTCTTTCAGCCAGCAGTAGCCCAATTTCCACCAACACCCTGTTGGCTAACAGTACTGGTGGCAGTCATTATTAACCCAGGTCTTGACTGATCTGGTATGAAATGTGTATTCTTGTCCGCATATCTGATCTGGCAAAAACTTTACACTGCATGCCATTCCTGATGTAATGCTACCCATTTATCCGGGCTTGGAACTGACATGAAGAAATACACTGGCTTGTACATCCCCAATGGCTGGGTTCATATATGCATATTTGTATATATGTATGAGTGTGTACACAAATACACATTATATACAACTGGAGTTGTCACTGACAATCTGGCTGAGCCTGATGAATTGTCCCTTCATGATGTTCCTTTTCATGGAGGGAGGAGTCAGTGACAACTCCACTTTTGACAAGGAATGCACATTCCCTATTCCTGGAGGGATACTACCCAAGACATCTGATTGAGATTCAAAGCCTTGCCACTGCCAGAGAGAGGACCACCAAATACTGCATGGGTTTGTACCCAACCCCAACCCCCCCCCGAGAGAAACCACACTCCTAGATTCCCCCATATCCCTCAACACTCACAGCATAAGGGAGATAATACTCAAAAACTAGTGCATCCTACAGACTAGCCAGGACATTAGCAATGAGTTAGGCACAACCCCCGAGTTCAACTATAAGAAATCAATATTCTTGAAAACCCTTTTTGAGTCAGACCACAGATTCAGGAAAACAACTCCCCTAACATCAGTACAGCCATGCACCAGTGCAGACACTGCATTTAGTACAGAGTCATCCTAGTGTGGAAAGATTTCACCCTCAGTTCACCTAGCAACATGATCCACATTATCCCTTATAGGAGTTCGGACAGAGGAGCTCATGGTGATCCCGATACAAAAGGTGGAGAAATAGGTTTGTCCTCCTCCTACCTTGTAGGAGCCCTTACAGAAGCCATGGGCACATGTCGATATCAGTAGAAAACTGCCAACAGCTTTGCATCAACACAAGTTGCAAGGACCACATGATGCACACTGATGAGCAGCAGGACACAGGCCAGCGCCACAGAAGAGTCACATGATAAGAGACATATGTGAAGGGGAAGGAAGAGGCACAGTGGCCACCTAAGGTACGGAGCCTATACATATCACTTTAATCTACAGTAGCCTGATTTTGCACTAACAGTCATAGCACTGCAGCGGGGTGGTGCCTCTAGGAGCCTTAGAGCAGACTGCAAGGAGCCTGTGGTCCCTTTAAGGACACAGACCTGGCCAGGAATATGCAGACAGCTTTGCAGTCTACAATGTATGTGTATGAGCAGTTAATGGCTGGTTCACATTCTGCCAAGTATGTCGTTCAGAGACATTTAATCTAAACTGACTTATTAACATAACTGCCATTCTAGGAGCCCTGAAAGAGCTTCATATAAACAGCTGTCACAGCTGTGATGAACATCTTGCCATTTTCTCCAGTGTAGTGAGAGGAGTTTTAAAGGAGTCGATTAGACAGTCTAAAAGAGAACAAAATATGCTTTGTCTGCTGTCCTAATGGTAGACAGATCAGTGGCAGGGTGACAGGATTTTTTTGGGGAATATTGATCTACAACAACTTGTTGACAAGGGGATGAGAATTACATGGAAGGTAGAGATGGATCTCTACAGAACAGAACTACACAGATCTACTGAGTAAAGAAGTGATGTACCTCTACTGTGGTAAGGATACACAGGCCAGGGGCAGGGTACAGGCTAATTGTATGTGTAAAACAGTTTTATTTTTGTAGCATTTCACTCCAGTAACTTGTTAACTGGGGAGAGAAGAGTATAGGGATGGTTGAAACGGTGAATGTCGGCAGAGATCTAAGCATCAGTAGCCCACCAGATGTATGGCCGAGAAGCAGTGTGGGGTGCACAATGTACGCTGTGGGCTACTCATTTTGAGAATGATGTGTTGGAATGCACATACTCTACACCTGTGGTTCAGGTGTGGTACATAGTTTGTGTGGGGTGAGGGTGGCACAACTGGACACTGATATAGGCTGCATGTGTGTATGATAGGAATACATTGGTTGTGATTTGAGGGGCAGAGGTCAGTGTAGGCAGATAATAGGATGAAGGTGGCAGCACAGTCTGTCCCCAAGTTGCCCTTCTGGACCACTACTGCGATATGGCCTGAGAAGCTGCCATATGGCAAGCATGGCACCTCTGGTGGCCGTTACTGCAGCATGGGCGTGAGTGCAACACAGACGATGCTGGACATATCGGTGCCTGCTTACTGACCACAGGTGTATGTTCACATGTACAGGTACATAACTGGGATCAAAATAGTGGAAGCACCTCAAGACGTTTTTCTGGACAAAGACCAATGTGCTACTAAGGGCTATTCATTAGCATGGATGGTGGATTTTGAGCATAAAACAAGACTGACCAGGTCTTCTGTGAACGTATGAGCGGGGACCTGGTTGTAGATATTAATGCAGCACGTAGCTACAAAAGATCACCACAAGTATCTTGCAAGGTGACTGAGGTGATTCTGCATGCTTGCACAGAGGCCCACACCAATGAAAGGAAATGGATGACCAAGGGCAGGGATCAACCATTGAAGAATACCCTTTCCAACATGAAGGAGATCTCCTTTTAGTGTATGGACCCTAATGGCGAATGCCTGAATGGGGGTGCTGAACTAGTTGCACCATGATGTGTCGCTGTTAGAGATGCATCAAGTTTGTATTTCCATATATCAGTAAGACACTGTTGTGGCATGCCAATGCAAGAAGTCATGGATATTAACCACTGCCATATCTCCTGTACAGGCATAATGGCATAAAACACAAGGTATGTTTTCTTACATTGTGTCCTTACCTTGTTATCTATACTGTTATTGCACCACTGGGACATAGGATCATCACATATTATCAATGTTATACATGGGCATTTGTTTCTATAGGTGTTACCATCATGCAGACATCCTCTGTGAAAGATGGCATGCCTCATGTCAGTGCAGCATCACATACCAATGATGATGGCAACCTAAGCCCATCATGGCCTAGGGATACAGTGTCACTGTCAGTATCGATTACTGTGGAGAAGAACCTACCAGACACATTGTGACAGACCATGCCCAACAGCCCTATAGAGGGAGCACCATCTTTTGCTGCTTAAACACCAGCAGTGTGCAGTGGTACCACCACATGTCATGCAGACTAATGTCAAAAGCAGTGGTTCTGGTGGATGTTAATGCCATGTCTCCCACACACTGCTCAAACCAGGCACCAGAGACATTATAAAATGGATGTGATGGGCACTCTGAGGCAAACGTTGATGCCACTGTGATGGCAAAGATGACAGATGTATTATTCAGCCTGTGAAACAACATAGTTGAGTGCATGCAATACCTGGATCAATCGATTAGCATGCTGGGGAAGTACATGGATGTCTCCAATGCCACCATGAGGTCACACTAGGATGATACCATTCTCATGGTCACCACTCATCTGCCTCTTCTGTGGATATATCCTACAGAACAGGTAGGTCAGGGTCATGTAATACTTCTCCACCACATTACAAGCCAGTTGTCAACCACAGATTCCTGCACTGACATAGCCTACATGGCATTACCAAGCAATCACAGTTATGCAGCTCATCTTCATCCCTACTGATCAGCATTGATGCATGTGCCACTCCTACAGAGGATGTACATATGGCCAAAGGCATTCAAGACCTGCTTCAATACTGACATCCTACAACACCTGCCACAGCTTACATATGTACAGTCAAACAACATCTGCAGATACTTTGTGACCAGGAACCCATACTAAGGATGTACCTACTACATCTGGATACTTTGCCTATTTGGGAAGTATCACCCTCCTCCTGCAAAGTATACCCAGCTTACTGCAATCACCTAGCCATGTCACTCACTCCCTTCCACATCCTTAGTCCCCATTTCACCAATATGCCCACTGTTGGTGGCACTCAATCTCTCTCTCCCCACCAGTGCAATATGACACCTGTGCTCTACCCTCACTACTGTGTTTCATAGGTAGGTAATTTCTGCTGCACTGTACAGCATAATCTATGTGAAGTACTGCACACATCAGTTTTAGTAGTTGCTCATTTTTTTCTGGTCCATACTTGTGGACCAGATACAAAATGTTCACCAGTGCTACAATGTATTGCACCTGCTTCTGCCTCTCATAGTCTTCCTCTATTGTCACTTTTTCCAACAGCTCATCAACTAGCGCTTCCTGTACCATTGACTATGGTCAAGCTGGACCTCCAGTGGTAATCCTCTGCTTTAACTGTCTGCATAATACCATGTTTTTCAATACTGTGCAGACTGCAAATATATTGTTGCAGTTCCCAAAGCATACTGCAGTGTGCTACTAAAAGAATCTTGGAAGTGGGCCTTCAATAATTTAAACATACATAGCAGCTGTTAGTGTATGTGACACTGCAGAGTTCTATATAGTCTCAGCCATGCTCTGTGGGTTGTTTACTGGTGTCAAACCATGGCTGTAGGTGCATTCAGCATCATCAATATGATTTTACAAGAAATCACTCCAAACAAATAACTAGTATATGTGTGACATGTGGCAGATGTCGGAATTGTGTGAACTGTCTGAACGGCACTCATACACGTTCTACATAATAAACTCTGAGCATTGCATAACACCTGGCAATTAACAGAGTGGAAACTTTTCAGGTTGACATACCATTGCCACATGGACCTGGTAGAGCTTTAATGGTGATGTGGGCACAATCAGTAGTCCCCTGACCTTCAAGGAAATGGGCTATTATTTCAAAGAATGTCTGCTTAGTGGTGCTTCTCTCCTCTTCATTCTGTGGGAACCACATATGCCGTTCCTCATGCTATGGTACAAGTATAACACCAATTAACTAGTAATTGTCAGGGAGATGCCTGTGATATGCCCACTGTATCCCATGATGGCCACCAGAGGGCCCAGTAACAAGGATAGTCAAAGTTACCCATACGTTATTGGTATTCAGCCAAACCCGTGGGATTCCATGTAACAATGTATTGTCTACAAGCTCTCACATGATGTCTTTATCCACAACACAGCTTTTGATCGTGTCCTTAAAGTGGTGGTGATGGTATGTTAGGAACGATCATATCAGTTTGCGTCATGGAGAGCAATGAGGCATACCATTGATGATACTGGCTATAAGAATGGCTCACAAAATATACCGTCTCATTAATGCAGGTGCTACTCATAGCATCTTAACAAGGTCTTAGTCTGTTCATCAAGAAACGATGCATACAAATTTGCAAATTGACGCAGCATGTTGAGCAAGTTTTATACACTTCTGAATCACTCAGAGATGTTGTTCACTCTCATTTGCATTTCTAACGGGTCTTATTAGCATAATGCTACTCATTTCCATATCATTATATATTCATTTGCATATGATGTTGACTGTAGTATTTTACCAGGCAGCACAATGGTGCAGCCTGAGACTCTGATTTGGCCCAGCCTATCCATCACCACACAATACAATTCAATTACCACATTACGCTATTTGTTTATGAATCCTAACTTAAGGCTTTACATTTCTGTTTATATATTACAATGACACTGTACACTAATCTCTATATACTCTAGATGCATTCTACTCATAAAATCTCACTACATGCTTAGATAGGAAGCTGTTTTCAGCTTATATGCCTATTTTCTCATAAAAAAAATAGAAAATGTTAAAACTGTTTGCTTCTTGTGACAAGCAATGCCTTTTCTTCTGCTAGCTAAGGTAGCCACTTTGACAGAATACAGGCCATCTCCATCTTACTACAGCTTAACTAAGACATGCCAGCTGCATTCTTCAGGGCACAAAGTAGGGACTGCCACATTAATTAGATACTTCAGAAAAGAGAGACTGATACAGGAAAAATATTTGCAGAGTGTCTTTATGCTTTACACATGGTTCAGCTATAGAAACATAGATTACAGCACCAGATAATGATAGTTTGACCCACCTAATCACAAGACTGGCATATGTATTAGATAAACCAACAGCTTACTTTACATTTATGATCAAATCCAAGAGCTCATTTATGCCTGACTCGCACTTTTAAACTCAATTACTGTTTTACTAGTGCTATTTTTCAGTTAGACTTTACCATTCATTCATCTTTTCTATTAAATACTCCTTCCTCTTACTTCTCTGAGCTATTTGTGCCTTCAGATTGTGTCCTCTTGTTCTGTGATATCTTTTACTTTGTTTTTGGCTATGGGCAACCACATGGACTCTACTACCACTTCTGTGGTGCTTAAATGTTTTTTCTACTTCTTTTGTTCAATAATATATATATATATATATATATATATATATATATATATATATATATATATATATATATATATATATATATATATATATATAAATATATATACATACACTATATACATCCCCGACACACACACACATATATCCATACATATATATACAGACACACACACACACACACACACACACACACACACACACACACACACACACACACAATACCTACAGACACACACACAATACCTACAGACACACACACACACACACACACAATACCTACAGACACACACACACACACACACATAAATATATACACACACACACACACACATATATACATACATATATAACAGTCCAAAACTGTCCACCACGAGGTAAGGTACAGAAACAAACAAAACTATAGTACCAATGGAGTCAGGAAAAACTGGAAACGAATCCTCAGTGTAGAATATTTAATAAATCCTTGTAAACCTGTTGCAGCAAAAATCCATGACAGCGAAAAAAACATTTATATCACAACATAAATTAAGCGCTTTCATTCGCTAATGCAGTGCTCACTAATCGAACTTCATCAGAATTATACAATGGATAATTCAAAAATACACTAGATGTGAAATAACATTCTAAAATACTAAAGTTCCAGAAAATTGTACTGGTAGAAGAGGGAAGTACCACTCCTATCTGATCCATTTGAGAATGCTTCTCACATTAAGATTTCCATTAAGGCCAGGGGGAGTGTCAGCCTGAAGTCTAATCTGCCATCTAAGCTCTTTAACTTCAAGTAAAGGATTGCAGTCTCCATAAGGTAATGACACATAATCAAGTACAAGAACAAAAATCTGCTGCATTGGGAGCTAGAAAGTGTGCGTCTAGCCAAAGCATTTTTCCAGTCACCTTTCCTTATAGCCCGACGGTGTTCCTTAATGCGATCACTAAGTTTTTTAATAGTTTTGCCTACATAGAAGGCAGAGCATTCATCACACACTCCCAAACTTGGGATTGGAAAGTTGGAAACTAGCACCCAAAGCAATAAAAGGGCAGCAAACACATTTGCCACAGTTGTACATCCCTGTCATTTGAAGAGGGCAACTAAAAAGAGAAGGGGACGTTTTTTCAAAAAGATTCTTCAAAGACCTAGTTCTCTTGTAACTAAAACTAAGGGTGTCACCCAATACCCTGGACACTTCATGGCTACTCTTAATAATATCCCATTTCTTAGACAAAATGTTCCTAATGTGTTCTGCATCTAGAGAAATGGGAAGGGGAAATCTGGTGAGATCATCAGCAGGAACCAAAGACTTGGGAATGTAACCAAATTTAAGAATGGGAGGATATTTACTGTACCTAAATGAAGTAACTTCATTCAAAACATCAGAAACCAGATTTTCAGAGTAATGTTTGTCCACAAAAAGTTGTTTCAGAAACTGACTTTCATTAGAAAAAAACATCATCATCACTCATAATGCGACTAAGACGTTCAAACTGCCACTTGACTATGTTCCTTTTCATAAAGGGAGGATGTTGGCTCGAAAAATCAAGGTAGTTATTATGAAAAGTGCTTTTCCTATGAATGTTGGAAGAGAATCTATAAGTAATTGGATCTAAGGCCAGGGTAATGTCCAAAAAATTTACTACATTCCCTTTTCCAGAGACAGTAAAATCCAAAAACTGTATACTCCGGCTCAACTGATCAAGAAAACAATCTAGTTCCATAAGAGACCCTTTCCACAAGAAAAAAATATAGTCAATAAAACGCTTGTAATTACTGACGAAGTTGAAACCCTCTAGCTTAGATAAAATATTAGCTTCCCAAGCACAAAGTACTAGATTGGCATATGCTGGAGCTACCTTAACTCCCATGGCTACTCCTTGAAGTTGCTGGTATAAGATACCATTAAACGTAAAAAAAAATTATTATTCAAAAGGAGCCCTTCATGGGGACCTCCCTCCAATCCAGGCCAGCCCCGCGGATCTCCCCCTGGCTGGGAGGGGCAGATCCACTCTCATGAGGGCTTCCGTGTCCCACCCCTTTCCCATCCACAAGGGGTTCCGGGGATGCCATTGGGTCCCGGCCGAGGTCTGATGCCTTCCCCCTGCCTGGCAAGAGCTCTCGGGGTCCCACGGACTCCCGCCAGTTGCTCCCTTAAGGACTTCCACCTGGAGGGGGGGGTCGGGACCCTCTCACCTAGCTGGGGCGCACAATCACAGGCTGCTTTCCACCTCTCTCCCCCTTCCGGACTTCCATCCCGGAGGGGACCGTGATCCGGACCCCCCTTTCCCAGACGAGAGCTCTCCTGGCTCGGCCAATTTCAGTCCCTCTCTCCCTTCCAGACTTCCGTCCCGGAGGGGGCCGAGGTCCGGACCCCCCCTCTCCCAGGCAGGAGCTCTCCCAGCCCAGCCAATTTCAGCCCCACTCTCCCTTCCGGACTTCCGTCCCAGAGGGGGCCGAGGTCCGGATGCTCCTTTCCCAAGCGGGAGCTCTCCCAGCCCGGCCAATTTCAGCCCCTTTCCCCCTTCCAAACTTCCATGGGGAGTGACCCCTGTGGGCTTCCACTTCTACAGAGGCAGGAGAGCTCTTCTCCTGGAGGGTGCCAAATCATTCTGTGTCCCCCATGACCTCTAAGCCTCTCAGGGGGGCCTCCCTCCAATTCTTCCAAGCCTCGTGGAACTCTGCTGGGCCAGGAGGCCTCTGATGGTCTCTCATCTGGGCTTCCATGACACGGTCCTGCCCTTTGCCCTCCACATAGGGCTTTCAAACTCATGAGGGAGATGGCATCTCTGCACATTTCGCCACTCGCGTCAGCCTCTCTCCCCCACCGGGCGCCAAAGCTGCTCTGAGCCTTCTGGCCCATGGCCTCTCACCCCCTGCGTGCTGCTGTTCGCAGGGCCTCATCCCTAGGGTGCCGGGTGGATGACTGGAAGCCAAAAGGCTGCCTGTGGATGAACCCGGGTGCGAGCTGCCACAGCGACCATATCTCCGCACCCCCTGATGGCCGGGAGGATGGGATCAGGGATCTGGTGTCCTGAGGAGGCCCGCCCTGTTCACTGACTCCCCCGGCCGGCCCCAGGTGAGAGACGCCTTGGCGGCCATATTTCTACAACCCAGGGGGCTGGGAGGACGGGATTGGGGACCTGGCTTCCAGGGGATGCCCTCGGCCAGTCCGTGCCATCCACTGACTCCTCCAGCCGGCCCAGGGTGCGAGACACAGTGGCAGCCATATCTCCGCTCTCCCGGGGTCCGGGAGGATGGGACACCCCATGCCGGCTTCCCAGAATGTCCCTATGCCCTCTCTCGGGGACCATGCACCCCCCCTCTGGGGATGAGAGCGAGGGCCAATGATGCCTTGTCCAGCCACTGCGTGCACCCAGCCCTACATCATGCCCGAGCCCGACCAACCCAGCCCTTAAAGCCAATCCTTATTCTGAAGTTACGGATCTGACTTGCCAACTTCCCTTACCTACATTGTTCTAACATGCCAGAGGCTGTTCACCTTGGAGACCTGCTGCGGATATGGGTACAGCTCGGCACAAGACTTACACCCTCTCCCTCAGATTTTCAAGGGCCGGCGAGAGCTCACCTGACACCATCACAACCGCAATGCTTTCCAGGGTGCGGGCTCCTCTCTCGGGGTGAACCCATTCCAGGGCACCCTGCCCTTTACAAAGAAAAGAGAACTCTCCCAGGTGCCCCCCGCCGGCTTTTCTGGGATAGTTTGCGTCACCACACTGGATGACGTAAGGTGCCTGTCTCCGCCGCTCTGGATTTGGTGATCTGAACCAGACTCCCTTTCGAGCGGCCAAGGGCGATGGAGGCCATCACCCGTCCCTTCGGAACGGTGCTCGCCTATCTCTCAGGACCGACTGTCCCATGTTCAACTGCTGTTCACATGGAACCCTTCTCCACTTCAGCCTTCAAAAGCTCTCGTTTGAATATTTCCTACCACCACCAAGATCTGTAACAATGGCGGCTCCACCTGGGATCAGTGCCACTGTGGTGGCCCTCCTACTCATCGATAGTGCCCCACTGGCCGGTATGGGCCCGACTCCCCCATCCATTTT
>NW_025051842.1:0-10156 GCF_019279795.1 Protopterus annectens | reverse complement strand
GGGGAAACCTGAAGAAAAAACTCAAGCAAGATGCCGATGGAGGTTTTTTTTTCAGAATATCCCTCGAGTTCTTATTTGGGTGAATGTTACTCAGTCTAAATCAAGCTGTAGATCTGGGAAACCTGAGAGAAAAATTCCCAAGTGAGATGCAGATTTACAGGGTTAATTTTCTGAATATCCCTGGATTTCTTCTTTAGGGAGGTATGTCCGTCAGTCTAAATGGAGTTGTAGAAGGTAGAAACCTGATAGAAAATTACTCAAGTGTGATGGATGTGGAGGGTATTATGTTTCACAATATCCTTGGATTTCTCTTTTGGGGAGGTATGTTCCTCAGTCAAAATGGAGCTGTACAAGGTGAAACCTGATAGAAAAATACCCGAGCAAGACGCAGATTGATGAGGTTATTTTTCAGAATATTCCAGGATTTCGTCTTTGGGGAGGTATGTTCCTCAGTCTAAATGGAGCTGTAGAAGGGGGAACCCAATAGAAAAATACACTAGTGAGATGTAGATGGAGGGATCTATTTTTCAGAAAATCCCGGGAGTTCTTCTTTGGTGAGGATTTTCTTCAGTCTAAATGAAGCTATAGAAGGGGGAAAACTGAGAGAAAAATATCTGAGCGAGATGCAGACGGAGGAGATTGATTTTCAGAATAACCCTGGATTTCTTCTTTGGGGAGGTATGTTCCTCAGTCAAAATTGAGCTGTAAAAGGGAAACCCAATAGAAAAATACCCAAGCAAAACGCAGATGGAGGGGGTTATTTTTCAGAATATCCCTGGATTTCTTCTTTGGGAAGGTATGTTCCTCAGTCTAAACAGAACTATAGAAAGGGGAAACCCACAGAAAAATACCCAAGTGAGATGGAGAAGGATGGTATTATGTTTCAGAATATCCCTGCATTTCTTCTTTAGGGAGGTATGCTCCTCAGTCTAAATGGAGCTATAGAAGGGGGAACCACATTGAAAAATACCCAAATGAGATGCAGACGGAGCAGATTATTTTTCAGAATATCCCTTGATTTCTTTTTTGGGAGGAATGTTCCTTAGTCTAAATGGAGTTGTAAAAGGGGAAAACCAATAGAAAAATACCCAAGCAGAATGCAGATGGAGAGGGTTATTTTTCAGAATATCCATGGATTCATCTTTGGGGAGGTATGTTCCTCAGTCTAAATTGAGCTGTAGAAGCAGAAAACTGGAGAAAAAAATACCCGAGCAAGACGCAGATGGAGGGGGTTATTTTTAAGAATATCCTTGGATTTCTTCTTTGGGGAGGTATGTTCCTCAGTCTAAATGGAGCTGTACAATGGGGAAACCTGAGAGAAAACTACGCAAGTGAGACGCAGATGGAGGGGAATATTTTTCATAATATCCCTAGATTTCTTCTTTGGGGAATTATGTTCCTCAATCTAAATAGAGCTGTAAAAAGTGGAAACTCAATAGAAAAATACCTGAGCTAGACACAGATGGAAGGGGTTATTTTTCAGTATATCCCTGGCTTTTTCTATGAGGAGTCTAAAAGGAGCTGTAGAAGGGGAAACCCAAGAGAAAAATACCCGAGCTAGACTCAGATGGAGGGGATTATTTTTCAGAATATCCCTGTATTTCTTCTTCGAGGAGGTATGTTCCTCAGACTAAATGGAGGTGTAGAAGGGGGAAACCCGATAGAAAAATAGCTGAGCAAGAAGCAGGTGGAGGACGTTATTTTTCAGAATATCACTGGATTTCTTCTTTGGGTGGTATGTTCCTCAGTCTAAACGGAGCTGTAGATGGGAGAAACCAGACAGAAAAATTTCCAAGCGAGATGCAGATGGATGGCTTTTATTTTTCAGAATATCCCTGGGTTTATTTGTTGGGGAGGTATATTCCTCACTCTAAATGGCGCTGTAGAAGGGGGAACCCAATAGAAAAATACTAGACAAAGACGCAGATGGAGGGGTTATTTTTCAGAATATCCCTGGAGTTCTTCTTTGGGGAGGTATGTTCCTCAGTCTAAATGGAGCTGTAGAAATGGGAAACCTGAGAGAAAAATTCCCGAATGAGGCGCCAATTTAGCGGGTTAATTTTCTGAATATCCTTGGATTTCTTCTTTGGAGAAGTATGTTCCTCAGTCTAAATGGGCTGTAGAAAGGGAAACTCAATAGAAAAATACCCGAGCTAGACGCAGATGGAGGAGGTTATTTTTCAGAATATCTCTGGATTTCTTCTTTGTGGAGCTTTGTTCCTCATTCTAAATGGAGCTGTAAATGCTGGAAACTGGAGAATAAAATACCTAAGTGAGACGCAAATGGAGTGGGTTATTTTTCTGAATATCCCTGGATTTTTTCTTTGAGGAGGTATGTTCCTCAGTCTAAATGGAGCTATAGAAGGGGGAAACCCAAGAGAAAAATACCTGAGTGAGACGCAGATCTAGGGGGTTATTTTTCAGAATATCCCTGGAGTTCTTCATTGGGGAGGTATGTTCCTAAGTCTAAATGGAGCCGTAAAGGGGTAACCTGAGAGAAAAATACCCAAGCGAGATGCAGATGGAAGGGATTATTTTTCACTATATCCCTGGATTTCTTCTTTGGAGACATATGTTCCTCAGTCTAAATGGTGCTGTAGAAAAGGGAAACCTGAGAGAAAAATTCCCGAGTGAGACGATGATTTAGCGGGTTAATTTTCTGAATATCCCTGGATTTCTTCTTTGGGGAGGTATGTTCCTCAATTTAAATGGAGCTGTAGAAGGGGGAAACCTGACAGAAAAATACACAAGTGAGATGCAGATTGAGGGGACTATGTTTCATAATATCCCTAGATTTCTTCTTTGGGGAGTTATGTTCCTTAGTTTAAATGGGCTGTAGAAAGGGAAACTCAATAGAAAAATACCCGAACAAGACGCAGGTGGAGGAGGTTATCTTTTAGAATAATCCTAGATTTCTTCTTTGGGTGGTGTTTTTCTCAGTCTAAATTGAGCTGTAGATGGGAGAAACCAGACAGAAAAATAGCCGAGTGAGACGCAGATGGAGGGGTTATTTTTCAGAATATGCCTGGATTTCTTCTTTAGGGAGGTATGTTGCTCAGTCTAAATGGAGCTGCAGAAGGGGAAAACCCAAGAGAAAAACACCCAAGAGAGAGATGCAGATGGAAAGGGTAATTTTTCAAAATATCCTGGATTTCTTCTTTGTGGAGGTATGTTCCTCAGTCTAAATGGAGCTGTAGAAGGTGGAACCTGAGAGAAAAATACCCAAGGGAGACGTAGATGGAGGGGATTATTTTTCAGAATATCCCTGGATTTCTTGTTTGGGGGGATATGTTCCTCAGTCTAAATGGTCTGTACAAGGGGGAAACCTGAGAGAAAAATACCTGAGCGAGACGCAGATGGAGAGGGTTATTTTTCATAATATTCTTGGATTTCTTCTTTTGAAGGTATGGAACATTATACCACAGTATAATTGGAGCTGTAGGGGGGGGGAACCTGAGAGAAAAATACCTGACCGAGACCAGATTTAGTGGGTTATTTTTATGAATATCCCTGGATTTCTTCTTTGGGGAGGTATTTTCCTCATTCTAAATGGAGCTGTAGAAGGGGGTTACCTGAAAGAAAAATACCCAAGCAAGACAGAGATTTAGGGTATTATGTTCAGAATATCCCTGGATTTCTTCTTTGGGGAGGTATGTTCTTCAGTCTAGATAGAGCTGTAAAAGGGGGAACCCAACTGAAAAATACTCAAGCAAGATGCCGATGGAGGTTTTTTTTTCAGAATATCCCTCGAGTTCTTATTTGGGTATGAATGTTACTCAGTCTAAATAGAGCTGTAGAATCGGGAAACCTGAGAGAAAAATTCCTGAGTGAGATGCAGATTTACAGGGTTAATTTTCTGAATATCCCTGGATTTCTTCTTTAGGGAGGTATATCCCTCAGTCTAAATGGAGCTGTGGAAGGTAGAAGCCTGAGAGAAAAATACCTAAGTGTGATGGAGGTGGAGGGTATTATGTTTCAGAATATCCCTGGATTTCTTCTTTGGGGAGGTATGTTCCTCAGTCTAAATGGAGCTGTAGAAGGGGGAACCCAATAGAAAAATACACTAGCAAGATGCAGATGGAGGGATACATTTTTCAGAAAATCCCAGGAATTCATCTTTGGGGAGGATTTTCTTCAGTCTAAATGAAGCTATAGAAGGGGGAAAACTGAGAGAAAAATATCCGGGCGAGATGCAGACGGAGGAGATTGTTTTTCAGAATAACCCTGGATTTCTTCTTTGGGGAGGTATGTTCCTTAGTCTAAATGGAGCTGTAAAAAGGGAAACCCAACAGGAAAAATACCTGAGTGAGATGGAGAAGGATGGTATTATGTTTCAGAATACCCCTGGATTTCTTCTTTGGGAAGGTATGTTCCTCAGTCTAAACAGAGCTATAGAAAGGGGAAACCCACAGAAAAATACCCGAGTGAGATGGAGAAGGATGGTATTATGTTTCAGAATATCCCTTGATTTCTTCTATGGGGAGGTATGCTCCTCAGTCTAAATGGAGCTATAGAAGGGGGAAACCTGAGAGAAAAATACCCGAGTGAGACGCAGATGGAGGGGGATATTTCTCTGAAAATACCTGGATTTTTTCTTTGAGGAGGTATGTTCCTCAGTCTAAATGGAGTGTAGAAGGGGGAAACCCAAGAGAAAAATACGTGAGCGAGAGGCAGGTGGAGGGGATTATTTTTCAGAATGTCCTTGCATTTCTTCTTTGGGGATGTATGTTCCTCTGTCTAAATGGAGGTGTAGGAAGGGGAAACCTGATAGAAAAATACCCGAGTAAGATGGAGGTAGAGGAGGATATTTTTCAGAATATCCATGGATTTCTTCTTTGGGTGGTATTTTCTTCAGTCTAAATGGATCTGTAGATGGGAGAAACCAGACAGAAAAATACCAGAGCAAGACGCAGATGGAGGAGGTTATTTTTCAGAATATTCCTGGATTTTTTCTTTAGGGATGTATGTTGCTCATTTTAAATATATATAGCTGTAGAAGGGGGAAAACCAAGAGAAAATATCCAAATGAGATACAGATGGGGGGGATATTTTTCAAAATATCCCTGCATTTGTTCTTTGTTGCGGTATGTTCCTCAGTCTAAATGAAGCCGTAAAAGGGGGGAACCCAATCGAAAACCACCAGAGCGAGATGCAGATGTAGGGGGTTATTTTTCAGAATATTCTTGGATTTCTTCTTTGGGGAGGTATGTTCCTCTGTCTAAATGGAGCTGAAGAAGGGAGAACCCAATAGAAAAATACCCAAGAGAGACACAGATGGAAAGGGTAATTTTTCAGAATATCCTGGAGTTCTTCTTTGGGGAGGTATGTTCCTCAGTCTAAATGGAGCTGTAAAGGGGGAAACCTGAGAGAAAAATAACCGAGCGAGATGCAGATGGAAGAAATTATTTTTCAGTATATCCCTTGATTTCTTCTTTGGAGAGGTATGTTCTTCAGTCTAAATGGAGCTGAAGAAGGAGGAAAACCAATAGAAAAAAAAGAGCAAGATACAGAGGAGGTTATTTTTCAGAATATTCTTGGATTTCTTCTTTGGGGATGTATGTTCCTCTATCTAAATAGAACTGTAGAAGGGAGAACCTGATAGAAAAATTCCCAAGAGAGATGTAGATGGAAAGGGTAATTTTTCAGAATATCCTGGATTTCTTCTTTGGGGAGGTATGTTCCTCTGTATAAATGAAGCTGTAGAATGGGGAACCCAGTTGATAAATACCTGAGCAAGACGTAGATGGAGGAGGTTATTTTTCAGAATATCCCTGGATTTCTTCATTTAGGGGGTATGTTCCTCATCTAAATGGAGCTGTAAAAGGGAGAAACCTATGAGAAAAATACCTGAGTGAGATGCAGATGGTAGGGGATATTTTTCTGAATATCCCTGGATTTCTTCTTTGGGGAGGTATGTTGCTCAGTCTAAACAGAGCTGTAGAAGGGGGAAACCTGAGAAAAAAATCCCCTAGGGAGATGCAGATGGAGGGGATATTTTTCTGAATATCCCTGGATTTCTTCTTTGGGGAGGTATGCTCCTCAGTTAAATGGAGCTGTAGAAGAGGGAAACCCAGTAGAAAATTAACCAAGCAAGACCCAGATGGAGGAGGGTATGTTTCAGAATAACCTTTCATTTCTTCTTTGGGGAGGTATGTTCCTCAGTCTAAACAGAGCTGTAAAATGGAGAACCTAATTGAAAAAAACAAACTCGAGCAAGATGCAGATGGATGTTTTTTTTTCAGAATTTACCTGGAGTTCTTTGGGAAGGTATGTTCCTCAGTCTAAATTGAGCTGCAGAATCGGGAAACCTGAGAGAAATATTCACGAGTGAGATGCAGATTCTTCTTTGGGGAGGTGTGTTCCTCAGTCTAAATGGAGTTGTACAAGGTCAAACCCAATAGAAAAATACATGAGCAAGACGCAGATTGATGAGATTATTTTTCAGAATATTCCAGGATTTCGTCTTTGGGGAGGTATGTTCCTCAGTCTAAATGGAGCTGTAGAAGGGGGAACTGAATAGAAAAATACACTAGCGTGACGCAGATGGAGGGATCTATTTTTCAGAAAATTCCTGGAGTTCTTCTTTGAGAAGGATGTTCCTCAGTCTAAATGGAGCTGTAAAGGGGGAAACCTGAGAGAAAAATAACCAAGCGAGATGCAGATGGAAGAAATTATTTTTCAGTATATCCCTTGATTTCTTCTTTGGGGAGGTATGTTCCTTAGTCTAAATGGAACTATAAAAGGGGGAAACCCAATAGAAAAATACCCAAGCAAAATGCAGATGGGTGGGGTTATTCTTTAGCATATCCCTGGATTTCTTCTTTGGGGTGGTATGTTCTTCAGTCTAACTGGAGCTGCAGAAGAGGGAAACCTGAGAGAAAAATACCCAAGCGAGATGGAGGAGGAGGGTTTTATGTTTCAGAATATCCCTGGATTTCTTCTTTGGGTAGGTATGTTCCTCAGTCTAAATGAAGCCATAAAGGGAGTAACCTGAGAGAAAAATACCTGAGCGAGATGCAGATGGAAGGGATTATTTTTCAGTATATGCCTGGAATTCTTCTTTGGAGAGATATGTTCCTCAGTCTAAATGGTGCTGTAGAAACGGGAAACCTGAGAGAAAAATTCCCGAGTGAGACGACGATTTAGCGGGTTAATTTTCTAAATATCCCTGGATTTCTTCTTTGGGGAGGTATGTTCTTCAGTCTAAATGGAGCTGTAAAAGGGGGAAACTGAGAGAAAAATACACAAGTGAAACGTAGATGGAAGAGGTTATTTTTCAGAATATCCCTGGATTTCTTCTTTGCGGAGGTATGTTCCTCAGTCTTAATGGAGCTGTAAAAGCGGGAAACTGGAGAATAAAATACCTAAGCAAGATGCAGATGGAGTGGGTTATTTTTCAGAATATCCCTGGATTAATTCTTTTCGGAGGTATATTCCACAGTCGAAACATACCTCCCCAAACATGGGGGAAACCGAAGAGAAAAATACCTGAGCAAGACGCAGATGGAGGGGGCTATTTTTCAGAATATCCCTGGATTTCTTCTTTGGGGAGGAATGGAGTTGTAGAAGTGGGAAATATGGGAGAAAAATAAGCGAGCGAGGCACAGACGGAGGGGGTTCTTTTTCAGAATATCCCTGGATTTTATCTATGAGGCGGTATGTTCCTCATTCTAAAAGGAGCTGTAGAAGGGGGAACCAAAGAGAAAAATACCCGAGGAAGATGCAGATGGAGGGGGTTATTTGACAGAATTTCCCTGGATTTCTTCTTTGGCAAGGTATGTTCCTCAGTCTATATAGAGCTGTAGAAGTGGGAAACCCAGGAGCAAAATACCTGAGCGAGACACAGATGGAGGGGATTATTTTTCAGAATATGTTTGGATTTTGTTCTTTTTGAGGCATATTCCTCAGACTAAATGGGCTGTAGAAAGGGAAACTCAATAGCAAAATACCCGAGCTAGATGCAGATGGAGGAGGTTATTTTTCAGAATATCCCTGGAGTTCTTCTTTGGGGAGGTATGTTCCTCAGTCTAAATGGAGCTGTAATGGGGTAACCTGAGAGAAAAATACCTGAGCGAGACACAGATGGAAGGGATTATTTTTCAGTATATCCCTAGATTTCTTCTTTGGAGAGGTATGTTCCTCAGTCTAAATGGTGCTGTAGAAATGGGAAACCTGAGAGAAAAATTCCTGAGTGAGACGACGATCTAGTGGGTTAATTTTCAGAATATCCCTGGATTTCTTCTTTGGGGAGGTATGTTCCTCAGTCTTAATGGAGCTGTAGAAGGGAGATCCCAATAGAAAAATACCCGAGCAAGATGCAGATAGAGTGGGTTATTTTTCAGAATATGCTTGTAGTTCTTCTTTGGTGATGTATGTTCCTCAGTTTAAATGGAGCTGTACAATGGGGAAATTTAAGAGAAAAATACCCAAGTGAGTCATAGATTTAACAGGTTAATTTTCTGAATATCCCTCGATTTCTTCTTTGGGGAGGTATGTTCCTCTGTTTAAATGGAGCTGTCTAAAGAGGGAACCCGAGCGAAAAATACCCAAGCGAGATGGAGCTGGAGGGTATTATTTTCAGGATATCCCTGGATCTGTTCTTTGGGGAGGTATATTCCTCAGTCTAAATGGAGCTGTAGAAGGTGAAACCTTATAGAAAAATACCTGAGTAAGAAGCAGATGGATGTGGTTATTTTTCAGAATATTCCTGGATTTCCTCTTTAGGGAGGCATGTTCTTGAGTTTAAATGGAGCTGTAGAAGGGGGAACCCAACAGAAAAATGCAGGAGCAAGACACAGATAGAGGTGGCTATATTTCTGAATATCCCTGGAGTTCTTCTTTGAGGAGGATGCTCTTCAGTTTAAATAGAGCTGTAGAAAGGGGAAACCTGAAGGAAAAATACCCAAGCGAGACGCAGATGGAAAGGATTATTTTTCTGAATATATCTGGATTTTTTTTCTTTGAGGAGGTATGTTCCTCAGTCTAAATGGAGCTGTAGAAGGTGGAAACCCAAGAGAAAAATACCCGAGTGAGATACAGAAGGAGGGGGATTATTTGTCAAAATACCCCTGGATTTCTGTTTGGGGAGGTATGTTCCTCAGTCTAAAAGGAGCTGTAAAAATGGGAACCCGATAGAAAAATAACCGAGTTTGATGCAGATGGAGGGGTTTTTTTTTCAGAATATCCCAGAAGTTCTTCGCTGAGGCAGTATGTTCCTCAGTCTAAATGGAGCTGTAGAGGGCAGAACCCAATAGAAAAATACCTGAGTGAGACACAGATGGAGGGAGTATTTTTTCAGACTCTCCCTGGAGTTCTTCTTTGAGGAGGTATGTTCCTCAGTCTAAATGCAGCTGTAGAAGGAGGAAACCCAATATACTAATACCCGAGCAAGAGACAGATGGAGGAGGTTATTTTTCAGAATATCCGTGGATTTCTTCTTTGGGGAGGTATGTTCCTCAGTTTAAATGAAGGTGTACAATGGGGAAATTTGAGAGAAAAATACCCAAGTGAGTCATAGATTTAGCAGGTTAATTTTCTGAATATCCCTCAATTTCTTCTTTGAGGAAGTATGTTCCTCAGTCTAAATGGAGATGTTTAAGGTGGAACCCAATAGAAAAATACCCAACAGAGAGGGAGATGGAGGGTATTATTTTTTAGAATATCCTAGGATTTTTTCTTTGGGGAGGTATGTTTCTAAGTCTAAATGGATCTGTAGAAGGCGAAACCCGATAGAAAAATACCTGAGCAAGAAGCAGATGGATGTGGTTATTTTTCAGAATATTCCTGGATTTCCTCTTTGAGGAGGTATGTTCCTCAGTCTAAATGGAGCTGTAGAAGGGGGAACCCAAAATAAAAATGCCTGAGCGAGACACAGATGCAGGCGGCTGTTTTTCCGAATATCCCTGCACTTCTTCTTCTTTGAGGAGGATGTTCCTCAATCTAAATGGATTTGGATTCGCCCATCATTTCTTCCACGAGGGTGAGCGGTTTAGATTGACTCACCCAACACTGCTACACCCCCTCCCAACCAGGAGGCGTTGTATAGAATGCGTAATTTGGTAGAGCCGTGCCAAGAATAGCCAACACCTTGGGCGTCCCCTTTTTTACCCTATCAAAAAATACAGCCAACAACTAAGGTCGTTCAAACAGCAGGGGC
>NW_025051841.1:0-10990 GCF_019279795.1 Protopterus annectens | reverse complement strand
CAGGACCATTTACCCTCCGGTATTGTGCCATTGACGGTGGAAGTGGCGATATTGCTAGCCAACTCCTCCTGAGATCTGGGAAGTTTATATACTCATGGGTACGTAAGTAACATGGCATCCAGGAACTGGTGTAGTACCCTGATGCTGATGCCTGTGAGATGTCCATTATATCCCCGGTTGGCCTTTGAAAGGTACCTGTAGCCAGTATCTTCGCGAAGCTTACACATACCTTTGTGTCCACTGGATGGGCTCCTCTGTTGTCTCTTGTTCTCCAGGCGTAATGCACAGCTCCACTATTTGCTGTAACGATGTCCCCGTCCACCCTGTAACACTATACTATCTCCAGGTCTTGCAGCCCCTGGTAGGTCACCCTTTGGTCTGAACACTCTCCTTCTCCTCTGAGGCCTATGGTAGTTGTCGGCACCCTCCTCCGCGAACTCCGTCCTGTCTCTGACACATGCCGATGGCATTACGGCCACGGCAGCACCCAACATATACATATTAAAAGTTCCCTCTGTGTGTTTACACCCTCTGTTACGGATGCGGCGTTTGGGAAAACGCAGCTGTGTGTTGTGTGGTACATTCACACTTTATAATTGTTGTGCTGTACACCCGTGATGTCATTGGGTGTGTCTGTGCAGCCGTATCTGTGGATTATCTTCTGTATGTTTTACCATTGCAACTGCAACGCTTGTTGCCTTTGGTGTTACATTACACTTGCCTGCATTGGCTTAGCTTTGCACCTTACCTACTGTTTCTGCACGCTGCACCTTACTATTGCCTGGAGTGCATCCTGCAGGCACATGGCATATGATGCATTTTGTCTGCCGCCGCTATGCTACCTCTGTACTTGGCTGTGCTATTTCGTTCTTTGCTCTTTGCATTTCTGCTACATCCCCTACTGTCTTTTGCATTCATATGCCTCCCCTTTCCTGTTTTATGGGAGTCTGCATGCAGAGTTGTCAGCTGCTGCCGTTTGCCCTTCCTGGATTGATTGGTGTTGATTGCTCATTACGACTCCAATTACACTGCTTCCGCATTTCCTCATATTCTCCGCATTACCTTCCTGTATCCGCGGGTTGTTGACGGGTGGTCACATGACTGGGTTGGAACGTAGTCATCCTCGCAGCACATGCATCTGTGCGCGCATTATGTACTCTCAGCGCATCTATTTCCTCACACGCCGGTCCTGCTGCTGTGATGTGCATTGTACAGCCCATGTTTGCTGGGCTCCAATGTGCTTCCTCCTTCAGTGGCACACCCCTCTGCGATTGACATATATTCCATGTAGGCCACTCCTCGGTGTATTACCGCTGCGCCGTTTGCTCCAGCCTTACACCGGTGGAGGTTTTGCGATTCAGTATTATCTGCCTCATTTGCATGGCATTGACTGCTAATACATGGTTACGGCGCCGAACACTGCTGCCACTCCTTGGCAACCCTTGCGCTGGGGTTGAGGCTTTCCATACATACTATGGTGTGTGGTGGCTGTGAAGCTGTTGTGTATTATACTGCTCTTTTAGGACATTGTCATATTATTTCATTGTTTCGCACCTTCTGTGCACATGTCCGGGGGTTCTGCTGTGGTTTCTGCGGACATACCATTTATGTCATTATTTACATTTTGTGCATGTTTTCTTTGGACATTCTCGGTGCCTTTCACCATTGTCATATTGCACCTGTATGATACCTGACGTTGACAGCCTTCCGTTACTCCTAGGTCATGTTTGGGTAAATGTAAACCGCTTTTGGTTTACATTGCCGCGTTCTTATGCTACGCCTGCGCCATTTCGGAATCGCCATTTGCCTTCATTTGCATGGTGCAACACCGCACAAGGTGTGTTTAGCATACCTACTGGGTAGCGTGAACGGCGCACGCCGGTAGTGCACGTGAAATTGGTTCGTACCTGAATCGCTCGGTGGCCATATTTGGCGTTGTAACGCCAACACTATGCGGGCGCCTGGCGCAAGGTTCATGAATCCCGGGGACTATATCGAATTGGAAAAGTAAAAAGGTTATTTCATTTGTGGAATTTATATCAATGGCCAAAATTGTATGTAATAGAGAATTGTTGACTATATCTTCAAGAACTTCAAGAATGACACATAAACAACTGTCTTGGTTAAACCTTAAAAAGCTGTTAGATAATGTATTGATAAAAGCATACCTGTTAGGGAATCTGAATATAGCTAGACTTATTTTCATTGTTCAATAATTTTGTTACACTGTGCTTACAAAAACAAATAAAAATGATGTGAAAAAAAATTCACCTGCATAAAATTGTTGAAATCATGTTAAAGACTTTATGTGCTTTTATTTTAGAAACAGAAGTTTTGACAATAATATGGTCCTATTACAGCATTATTAACCATAGTACAATGCCAGTCATACTGTGAAAGAGTAGCAGAAATGACAGATTCCATGTTACAGAGCATAATTAGGGGCAAGGAATCAAGGGGCAGCAAAGTAATGATGTTTTATTATTAGGAAATGGAAAGCATTGCACATTCTGCAGTTATCAAGGCCTTAGAGAAAGCAAAGTTACAAAGATGAACAAGATAATGGCAAATGTAATTAGGATGGTGAGGTAGGGAAGCGGATGGTACTAGGACAACAAATTTTTCTTTTTTAGAAAGGAGGGGTAACAAAGGGCAATGAGCACATGTATTTGATAGAGATATATGCGAGATTCAGATGGGAGAAGGTGGTAAGCCTACATTTCAAAGGAAAGATTTAATAGAGAATTAAGCAGGAAGGAGAGGTAGGAACAGCAGGTAAGACAAACACAGCATAATCTTGGAACAGATGCTTATTTTTAAAAAATGATGGTGATTTGTCAGTGGAAGTAATAAACCAAATGGCTAGTCCATGTCTGCATAATCAGAGAAATGTAACCAGTCACAATTGTAGAACATAGTTTCATTAATCACAAAGACTGAAGCATTTCTGATATTTTTAATCTCTCTATTTTTGCTTCCTGTTGATAGAATTCATTGTTTTCTACTAAGTGTGCTTCATGTGACATAGTTAACTGTGACTGCAGCAATAAATGGGCAAATGGAGGAAGGGTAATTTAATATAGTAACTGTCTTGTACTGTCTGATTCTCCATTATAGGAATTCATACAGCATGGGCAGGGAAAGTGGAATGTGACGAGAACCTTGACAAACACATAAAGGACACAGGACTTGTCACATAAGATTAAAGTGTATCGTCTATTGTCTGTTTAGGGGTAAGGGATTTCAAAGACCTCCTAATGAATGCTAACTCAATTCAGATTTTTGTTGTGGTGAGTGATGCATTTAGACTGGGATCCTCTGAGCTATTTTGTCTTTTCATTTCATGGACATTTTAACTATCCATAATAATCCATCTTTTATTTCCATTTCATGCTGAGACAGTACAAAGAATTATCTGTACTTATGAAGTAGTTGTCAACAGAAAAGATGATCCTTCAATATACAAGTGATTAATCTCAGTGGTTATCTGTTTATACTGCTTGAATACCACCACATAGAATTCAATGTTTTACTCAGCAGAGCATTAATGCATTACTAAAACTTTTATTTCCTTCTAACAACATTAAAATATATTAATTTATGTTTTTAATTGTAACCTCTTTATTATAGCAAGGCAAGAAACATAAAGGAACATTTCCTTAATTTTATGTGCTGCTATGAAATTATCAGAAAGACCTGTTAAGAAATGCAGACTTTTTTATTACTATTATGTTTGCAGTGAATCAAATGGGTTTTCTAAAATAAACTGTCCCAAAATCATATTTAAAAGAATGCTTCCTCTTCTCGGAGTACTGACAATGAATATTTATTATTTTGACTCAGGGCATTTTTCTTTTTTCTTTTAACTTGGAAGACACCTTTGCATTCCATTTTATTAGTAAATAAACACAAATCAGCAGTTCTTGACATGACAAGTTGCTGGCAGAATTGATTGCTTCCCATTATAATAAGTTAGCCTTGTTTCTCTCTTCATTGTGTAATAGTTTAAACTTGCTCATTGGAACTTTTGAAGCTACTGGCTTATCAGCTGAATGCATTTTCTTTGTCAGGTGCAATTTAACACATAGTTAAATGGGATAGCAAAAAAGAATAAAAAAGTGGGAAATCGGCATAATGGTTAAGGTGCTTACTTTGCCAACACAAGGTGCTGCGTTCGATTCTCACATGAAGTAATTGGTTAGGCTTAAAAATAACCCAAAAGGGCAGTTAGTCTAGTACTAAACTATGCACAGAACATTTTCTTCTTATATGTAACAAAATGTATTGCTTACTATAAAATTGTCTCAACAAAAAGAGACAAAAATATATTTAAAGTCAGAACTCATATTTGTTTTTTTTTTTTGAAAGTGTACAGTTAGTCATTTCAAAACATTGTACAGTAATTTATAATATTTAGGCAGATGTTCTTGTTTCGGTTGGGGGTTGCCACAGCAGAACTCTGGTCCACTAATGACTGGCAGTAGATTTTAACGGTACCGATTCGACACCCAACCTTCAACGAAGGCATGCCCATTCATGCATATCTTTCAAACACCACTCGCCTGTGGAGAGGACATGCAGACCCCACACAGAGGGTGCTCCAGCCGACAATCGAATGAGAGAACCTCTTGCTGTGAGGCAACAACACTACCGCTGCACCACCGTGGCTTCCTACAATATTTAGGCAGATATGATGTAGTAATACCTTACAGATGGAAAAAATGAGTAGAAAGTTAAACTGCAAAAGACATATTTCTTGCCATGTCATCCTAAAGATCATCTACAAGTCTTTTGACCTTTTGCACACTTTCAGCTACTCACTTGTAACAGTTTCTTGAATTCATTTTCTTTAATATTAAGAAGCAATGCTTTCACTGAACATTAATGGAAAAATAATGTATGATGTTTTGAATGGCATTGCTTCCACTGATGTTAGACTTTGTTAAATTGGGCATGCTTGAAGCCAGTCATTCTTTGACTTAAAACCAACTGATATATTCAAGTTTGCCATGTAAGAACACAGATGAGATGAGGGTATAAAATCATGCAAGATACTAACATATTACAAGCAGACTGGAAAGATGAATGTAATAATAATGACTTAGATTACTGGCTACAAATGCAGGAATAAGAATTCCCAAACAGCCTGTGCAAAAGACAATAACCAGCTACTAAGTTTTAGAATTTCCATGCTGCACAGTTATACTTCTGATAAGTTCTCTGCCCTGTACATATCCAAGTACTTTCCTCAGGCTAGTCTTATTTTGGGAATTTAAAAACAATGTAATTATCATGAAAAAGACATCCTAAACATTTTAACAGAAACTCAATTCAGCAAGTATCAATGCAGAACTGAAGCAGGAAAGTAAAGTATAGCAAGCAACTTAAAATACACACACACACACACACACACACACACACACACACACACACACACACACACACACACACACACACACACACACACACACACACACAGTCATGCATATACAGACACACATGCACATATACAGACTCTCATGAACAGATACACAAACACACATAAAACACATACATACACACACACAGACATACAAACAGAATGACACACATACATGCGCACACACACACACACACACACACACACACACACACACACACACACACACACACACACACACATGCGTGAGCTCACACACACAATACAACTTACAAGCATTTTTATATATTTTTGCTATGGCGTGTGTTTTGTACTCTTTTTGACGTGGTATTGAAGACATTTTGGGACCTTATTGTTTAGTGCTTAAAAGTGACTGCTCTTACATAAAATTCAGTAGGTAGCCTAGTGTAGCCCTCTGTTGTAATATGGTTCTAGTGTGGTCTCCTTATTTTCTCATTAAATAGAATGGGTTATGTTTGGTGAGTTAGAATCTCATCCAGTCTGGACTTAACAAGTAGGAGAGAAGTAAAGAGATGCAACAGTTAAACAGACTTATTCAGCAATCCATACCAATTAAGTCTTTGTTACATAGCCAAAGTCCCAATAAATGAAAGAAAGAAAGAAAGAGAAAGAAAGAAAGAAAGAAAGAAAGAAAG
Organism: Protopterus annectens; assembly: GCF_019279795.1. Lineage (NCBI taxonomy): Eukaryota > Metazoa > Chordata > Ceratodontiformes > Protopteridae > Protopterus > Protopterus annectens. The sequence continues at coordinate 4,915 of NW_025051841.1, read as the reverse complement.
AAAGAAAGAAAGAAAGAAAGAATGTAAACAGCCTTTTGTAGCAGTTTTCTGAGCCTATACAAAAAGGGCATTTTTTTTTTATTTTCCTTTCCGAACTTAGTGATACTAGTGAAAGGCTAATTCAGCAGAACTGAGACTGCAGTTCGAAACAGTAGCATTTCTAAGAAGAAACTAAATCAAATAAGTTAAAAGAAAAAAAAAATTATACTGGAGTAAAGAGAAGTACACATGAGCATTTTTCACATCTCCTGACCTTATATTATATTACCTGTTCTCAATTATTTGAAGTCTGTTAATTTAAAATTATCAGCTTTTTGAGACTAAAATACATGTTGTGATACGTGGCTGTAGTCTGCAGTCTAAGATATGTAGTTCAGTCCTTGGGCCAGTCCTCTTATCCCAATATAGAAGTAGCTCTCACTGAGACATACCATATCTAAACGTTATCATGTATGCAGATGACATGATTTTCACATCAGTTTATAGGTCCCCACTACAGCTAGGCAGTTTACTGCAAAAAGTCTTTGCCTTAATTTGTAATTGGCTTGCTAAAATTAAACTACCGCACTGGTAAATCAACAGTTACAATTTTTTGGTACAGCTAAAGGACTGTCTGTTATTTTTCTGCCTTGTGGCCCTGTAGCTATAGCATTAACCAACAATGATCCCTCATAAAATCATCCAAGGCTAGCTTCGAAACAAAAATTGCCAAGGACTCCAAAGATAACCACAAGGCATTCTTTAGCTATGTCAAGAATCTAAGTGGGAATTCTCAGATCTGCTCAGAGTTAGTGCAGAATGGTAGAAAATATACTGAACCGACTGATATCGTCAACATCCTGGCAGACAGGTTCAGTGCATACTTCACCCTCCCTCACCCTCAAAAGGGCCCATAACCATACCAGAAAAATGTAGTGCCCCTGAAATCACAGACACTCAGGTTAAAACAGCTCTCTCCAAATCCAAAAACACAACATCAATGGGACCGGACGGTGTCCCAGGCTGTGTCCTACACAAGTTTAAAGATGAACTAACCCCTCACCTAAACACACTGTTCAAACTCAGCATCTCCACAGGCTATGTGCCCATAGAGTGGCACACAGCAATGGTTATTCCTCTCCACAAAGGTGGAACCACAACAGACCCCGGGAACTATCACCCTATAAGCCTGACTAGCTTGGTCTGCAAGGCTATGGAGCGCATCATCATGGATCTCAGGAACGGAGACATTGGGAACCTCCAAACACTAGACCCTACCCAGTTCGGCTTTGTTAAGAGCAGATCATGCCTCCTAAACCTGGTGGACTTCTTTGAGACAGTTACCAAGGCTGTAGATGAGGGAAAGGTGGTCCACACAACCTACCTAGACCTCGCAAAGGCCTTCAACACCATTCCCCATTCTGGTATTATAGACAAGCTCACCAACCTGAACATAAACCCCTACATCATGAGATGGGTTGCCAACTGGCTCATGGACAGAACCCACATGGTAAGAGCTGTGGGAGCTAGGTCTGACTCTAAACCGGTTAAAAGTGGTGTTCCCCAGGGCTCAGTCCTAGAACCCCTCCTGTCGGCATATACTTCTCAGAGGTACAGGCAAGCACAGGAGGACTATGGCTGACCAAGTTCCCAGATGACTGCAAACTAGGGGCTACAATTGACTGTCCGGCTGGCACAGACATCCTCCAAAAATGTCTCACTGAGACAGATACTTGGTATCAAAACCATGGCCTCAAGCTAAATGCCAAAAAGTGCATAGTCATCCCCTTTGGGAAAAAACAAAGTACCCACAAACTACCACATAGGTGGTAGCCCCCTAAATATGGAAGACATAATAAGGGATCTGGGGACCCAAGTAGAAAGTAATCTCTCCTTTGATATTCACATTGCCAAAGTGGTTAGAAAAGCCTTCTATGTGGGCCACAATCACAAAAGGGTTTGCATCCAGATCAAAAGAGGTCATTGTGCCCTTCTACGCATCACTCATCAGACCCATCATAGCGTACAATGGCCCATTTGTGATGTACCTTACAAGACACCTGTAACAGCTGAAAAGACCACAGAAGTACATCACCAAGACATAATGAACCAAAATAACTTGTTGCCATGACAGTTTTATAAACAGCAGTCAGCTTCCAGACAGCTTGTTGCAGATAGTGCATCCAGCACCTCCCACCTGGCTTGCCCGACCCAGATGCCCTTGGCCCATTATAAATTATAGGGTAGAGCATTTGAACTGCTCACTCCCCAACCACTAAGCCCATCAAGTGGCTCAAGAACAGGGAGGGGTGCAAAGGTGTGGAAAACTGTCCCCTGACCTCCACTCTGTTAAGCACATAGGAAGGTTAGAAAGGGGTTTATCAAAGCCTCTCTGCTCCAAATGATGACAGCAACCACAGTCCTTTAGATTATATATTTCTCAGATGAGACATCTCCCTGCTGTCATAGTTCCCAGGAGACAACTTTCTTTGCAGACAAAGAATATTTGTCCTTGGCCTGCAACCTAGCAAAACATATTACACCAGCATAGCCATTGTGGCCATTTATTTATTCCAACTAGTGACTGCTTAAATATAATCATTCAGACAATTTGTTGCAATGGTGGTGTTAGAAACAGCAATCAACTTCTGGGCTGCCTGTTCTGGGTAAATACCCATCTATCTCTGGGCTTGTCTGACCTAGGTGCTTCTTAGTAAATTATAAATTATAGAGAACAACATTTGAACTGCTCACTCCCCAACCATCAAGCCAGTCAACTTGTCCAGGAAAGCAAGGGGGATGCACTGGGGTGAGACTCCCTCCACAACTACCCACCACAACTGCCTTTTTTCCCCCATTTTCTCACAATAACAAGACCTTTGCTCCAAATCATCCTGCTAAGTGATTGGTGATCTGCCAGTTATACTGAACAACAATATAATTAATGACAGTTAAACTCTTTTACTTATGATAAACATTAGGTTACATAACAACTTAATTCACAAACTGGGAAAAGAAAATATTTTTAAACAATTTCATAAATATTGAACAAGATTAGGATTAAACAGTTCATAACCAGTATTAGACAATATTTGTAGATCAGTGTGTATATTGAACCTAGTCAGCACTGTAGCTAGACAGCACCTCCATATAAGTTACTGAACATGTGTGAAATCAGTGCCATTTTGTGTAGTCAGTCAGTGTAAATGTAAGCTTGAATGGAGATGCACATGTGTGTGTTAGAAGTAACATGTCAGTTAGTAAGCATATGAAGTATATGTACAAGTTACAGCTCCTGATGTGTGTATGTATAATAAATGACTTGAATGCATACCCAGCCTCAGTGTCTCATTGGGATACACGAGACATGTGACATGGTGTCACAATGGGATCTGAAGTTGAAGCCAATCATAAACCATGAGGCATGCAGTTAGAAGTAGAGTAATTCTGAGGAGTGAACTCGCAAACAGGTCAGAGGTTATTTGAAGTTACTTAAACTCAGTTCACATGATTTTCAGTCGCCAAACATGTGGTGTAGCATTCAAAGTGTTCAAAATAATTTCCAAGATGTCTAAAATGTCCAAGACAGTGCCGTAATATTTAAAGTGTTTGAAATAATATATGAAGTGTTTAAAATGTTCAAAAAGGCAACAGTGTCTACATTTTTTTGCAATGTCCAATTTTTCATAGTAACTAAGACTTTTTGAAGTGTCTGAAGTGTTCTAGCTATTTGCAGTGTTAAAGCATTTTCAGAGAGGTTGTTGTGCACTCGAGAAACATTACAAGTATCAGGTCTATACTTATATTTGAAAGAAGTTTGTTGTTATGGCAGAGGGATTTTGCAGACCTTAACCACTGGTGTTTGATAATAATATTGCTGACAATTGCTGAGTGTTTGAGCAAGAAAATTATATTTTCATACAGGCTACATTTTCTGATAAAGACATACATACAAAAGCATTTATATTTCTCAATTTAGCTGGCTCAGAGGCCATTGAGTGGGAACGTTCATTTTTCTCAAATATTTTTTATTTTATAATATAAACCATGCATACATGTAGTGGTACAAACAATAAGAAAAAACAAATATTACATACAGAATGGCTTGCAACATTGTTCGGAGGAAAAAGATAAACATGAAAGCCTAATACGCTGAACGGAGGAAAGGAGTAGTATATATTGAGGTATGCATAGTACCCTAACTAACAACAACAACCTAAAGAAACCAAAATTTACAAAGCTACCATGACAGCATTTACACAGTGTCACTAGTTATAGGACTAAATATTAGCAGCCTCACTTGAAACTTGCATTATGAAATACAAACTCCTCAGACAAGGATAAAAAGGATAACAAAAAAAAAAAAAAAAAAAGATGTAAGGTAAGTTTTATACAATCACCATAAATTAATCACACAGAATTACTTCAAACAGGTTTTCCAAAGTTTACTGAAGTAAACTCTCTTAGGTCCATTTATGATGAACTTCTGGGAGATATATTTGATAGCCATATCTTTAAATCCCTGCCAACATAATTTGGTACGATCTAACCAATTATAGGTGATGTAAAGTTTTATGAGAGAACACAGCGTTATTAGAATATGAAGATGTAATTTAGGCAGACTAGGAGGGGGAATGCTTAGGATAGCCATTTCCCATGAGAGGGTAGGAATTGTAGTAACCCATTTTTGAGACACACTTTGAGGGAGCACCATAATTTATGGGAGTTATTGCAGTGCCACATAATATGTAATAAGTCAGCCTCACACCAGGACAAAGTATGTACAAATAGGAGAGCTATTGGAATTAAATTGGTTAATTTTTACAGGGGTAAAATAGGAGTTGTTATTTAACATCAATTGAGTGTATAAGAGTTTTGAAGGAGATAGTTCTATACTGGTTTTATGTATTAGTAATTTTGATCCCTCTGTAATGAG
>NW_025051840.1:0-12811 GCF_019279795.1 Protopterus annectens | reverse complement strand
CCCTAGAGAAAGGTAGCACTGAACTCCAAGTGGCTGCCTCCAAAATATCCTTAGTAGCACTTCCCCTCAAAAAAGAAGCTGTTGAGTGGCAGTAGCCCCTAGTGGGAATGAGGCCTAATCCCAGCTGGGAATCTCTTTGCCATGATGGGAATAACAGAAAGGCGATACAAAATCCAATCCCACTTAGAAATAGTTTTGTTTTTGAAGAGCCGGGGCTTGCCCTGAGAGCCTAAAAGCACGAAACTAATAACTGCTGCGTATTGTCTGAACCCTTTAGTTCTGTCCGAAAATAATATACTCGCAACTGCCTGTGTACATCTAAAGTAATGCAAAATCTTTTCCCCTTTTAGTTTGTGGATTTGCATAAAAGAAGTAGGCCAAATGAATAGTTTGTGGTTTCAAAGCCACACTAGAAGAGCCACTTTAGGCATAAAAGGGAAGGAATTGATGCGTAAAGATACCCCTATCGCTTATGGAGGAAAGTAAGAAGAGGCTCCAACTGCCATAAGGACCTGCAATTCAGAAACCCGCTTCTTGCAGAATTATTGGCCAACAAAAAAGCAGTCTTCCGTGACAAATAATATTTCCAACTCCAGCAGTGGCTTTACAGGCTCAAAAGGTTGTAGGTAGAGTTTCTCCAACACAAAGGTGAGGATCTGTAAGCTTGGGAGATAGGAGCTCACGTGGGGGTCTTATATTCTTTGCCCTCAAGAAATTGCTTGAACAAAGGATGAGAGAAAACAATGAGTGGAATTCACAGTCGTAGTGAGCTGAAATTGCACTGCAGCATGAATCTTAGGCGAGCCGAGAAGGACAAACTAGCCTTTGTCCCATAACTGGCAAACAGATATTGAAAAGAGCCACATAAAATCAGGCTCCAGAAACATCCAAATCCTTAGCTGCACTCCAAAATAAAAATCTCTTCCACATTTTATCTGCGTTACACTTTCCTTGTGCCGAGGCCGTCTAAGCTTCAAAATCACATTCAAAACTTGTTGTGGGAAGTTTCAGGACCACTAAAGGTTCAAAACAGGGGCCATGCCAATACTGTGCAAGAGGTGAAGAGAGTGGAAACTTGACATTGAGACAAATGACTGTCACTCCTGGGACAACAAGATGAGAATCAAAAGGCAAAGGCCACATGGAGGCTTCTGTACCAGACTTCTCAGTAATGGGTACCAGTGCTGCCTCGAGACCCCAATCTGGAGCTATCAAAATCATCCTTGGCTTGTCCTGTGTCCTGACCTTCAAGGAAGTACCTTTGGGGAGGAGAGCCAGAGGTGGAGAAGGGCATCACACATGAAGATTTTTCCAACTGAAAGAAAGGCATCCACTTTCCAAGCTGTCAGGATAGAAACACGGCTTTAATGCAAAAACTTTGGCAGCTGGTGGTTTAGTGGAGAAAGCGAACAAGATCTATGTCTGGAGTTCCCCAGGACACTGTCAATTTCTGAAATACATGAAGATCCAGATTCCACTGGAGTGAGGGATCCATGATTTGTCTGCTTAACACTTACATCTCTTACTAAGGAGTTCTGTGCTCCGGCAAAACCTGGCCCTGAAGACTTAGTTGTAAACTGAGAACAGTCTCCCACAAAATCATTGCTTGCCTTGCATAGAGGATAAGAATGTGTTTTGCCCAGCATGTTGATGTACCACGCTGACAGTTTGTGTTTGTCTGTTAGAATCAACACCTGCACCTGGAAGAAGTAAATCCTTGAAAGCTATTAATGCCAAACTGGACTGCTAACATCTCAGCTTCCAAAATTTGATATGTAGATGCTTTTTGCAGTCTGACAGGCCCACTGTCTTGTATCCGCACTCACCCATTTTAGATGGGCTCCCCAAAGCTTTGTCCACAGGGAGCATCTGTTCCCTTCAAAAATTTGACTTCGCCTCTGGCCGGGTCACAGAAGAATCCCTTGTTTAGGTGACATTCCTAAGGCCCACCACAAAAATTCCTTTTTTGGTGCCAAAAGGGTATTATTTGAATGACAGTGTCCAGATGCTGGCAGTGCTGTGTCCATACATTTTTTGGGGAATACCATTGCAACTTCCTCACATATACAGTTTTGGCATTGGGAAGCACCAGAATACAAGATGCCATGAACTAAGGCTTTGAAGGACTGTCCTTGCAGTCAGCCCGGACTGAAGAGATAGATGATGTGAAGTGGAAGTAAAGGGAAAGATTATTTTGTTTGTCCGGGGTTAGAAGGCCATCTGGGATGCTGTATTCAGTCTTACTCCCAAGCACATGTCTTGAGAGGGTACTAGACTGGACTTTATTTCGTTCACCAGAATACCCCAGGCATCTTAGCACTGCTATCACATACTCCAAATGATCGGAAGATACAAGCTCTTCCTTCCTTGAGCCAGTATCAGGCAATGCGTCAAATAAGGATAGATTTGTATTCCTTTCAGCCTGAAGAAGCCTATCACTGGAGCCAGAACTTGTAAATACTCTGGACGCAGTAGATAAGCCAAAGGGCAATGATGCAGAGAACTGATGGTGAGAAGCCCCAGTCTCAAAGCATGAATACTTCCTGCAACTTAGCCTGATAGGAACATGAAGGTAAGCCTCCTTGAGATCCCAAAGTTACCATCCAGAAACGATGATCTTTGCCCAGTAGAGGTAAAAGCTGTTGTAAATCCGTCAACATTTGAACTTGGGAATGTCCAGATAAGTGTTGAGGATAGATAAATCCAAAATCGGTCTCCAAGTGTTTCCCTGGTTTGGCACAAGGAACGAGAATAAAATCCTAGGCCCCTTCTCTGGCATAGGGAACTACGGCTGTATGGCCCCCCTATTTGAGTAACAGAGAGAAATTTGCTTGTGAGCCTCCCTATTCTTTGTTGAGGAGGAATGTCTGGCATGCCTTTGAAAGGAGGCAAGGTATGGAAATAAAACCTGTAACCGTGATGTATGATATCCAGTACCCATCTGTCTTGGGTAATCAAACTCCAATTTTCTTGAAAAGTGCCAACCTTCCTCCCAAAGGTGCTGCCAGTCAAGAAGGAGTTCTAGCAGCTGAAAAGGTAAGTCATTGGGTCTGTTTACGAAAGGACTGACCCCTGCCCTCACCGAAGACTGTGCAGGAGAACTCTCCCTGTCCTGGGCCTGAAAGAGCCCTGACCTCTGCCCCTGCCACGTCTAGATCTACCCTAGACTGGGAATCGCACATAAGAAGGATACGTCCACACACACACACACACCTTTAGTAGGCCAATTTCTACCTAAACTTTGGAGGCTTGTAAACCTGCAAAAAAAATCTTTAACAGTCTGCATAGACTTTCAGCCTTGTCTTCCATTTTCTTCAAAACTGCCTCAACAGGAGAACCAAACAAGACATCAGATGGTGCAAAGAGGCATCCAAAATCCTAGTTTCCTTAGCATGGTCAGATAAATTTTGATCCCTCAGCCAGGGCATTACCTGCGAAGAACTGACCCAGTAGCAGCCACTCTAGAGCCAGGGCCTGTACAGCATCAAAACCACATTTGCAAAGAATGCTTACCCACCTGTTCAGAAACATGCACTAAATCTTGTAACTCTTTACAATCAATACCTTCCGCTACCAGAGCATCCTACCTAGATTTCAACTGTGAAAGGAATAATTTTGATATTTCAACATGTGAAAGAGCTGGCAATTCAAAGCTCTCATGGCAAGAGTGGAAGAAGTATAAACTTTCATTTCCCCATCTATCCAAGGAGCCTGGCACTCCTTATCTGCAGGAACCTGTTCTTATGGCAACAGAAGCCTTTTACACCTCTTAGGCTCCTATAGCTAACAGTTTCTGTAGGTCTGCCCTAGGACTCTTAAAAGATACTTATGAGCTTCAGGCACCCTGTAATACCTATCTGGTTTAACAGGAGCAGGAGGCAAAGAATCCAACAGGAAAAAGTTAGCCGCGGAAAGCCTTCTCTGCAAACACATCTTTCCACTACATTCAGAACAGGAGGTATAGCTCAAGGGCCACTATGCACCGGGGTAAAAAAAAAATTCCCTAAGCCTTTTCCTGGAATCAGAGAAATCCTGACCTTCCCATTTAAAATGCTCTCATGGAATTGAAAGGGGTCTCTGAAAAGAAAAATCCTCAGGAGGAGAAGCAGAAGGAGTAGAATCATCCACATCAGAATCAGAATAATGCCCAGAATACTCCGCCAAGTCTTCAGGCCGAACTCAGACACATCCGAGCCTGCTCATAATCCCCCAACACAGGTTCCATCCTAGAGCCACTCTTATCAGGAGGTGGGGCATAGAGCCTCTGTGCAAAATAGCAATTAAATCTTCACTGCCATTTTAAGCATGTGCTTTTTGGGCAAGCAGAGACCTGAAGAACTAGGAGTGACACCCACAGAAGCAAAACTAGACCTGCCTCTAGGGAGGAAGCCTTGGAAGCAGAAAAAAGAGAGGCCTGAGAGACCTTAGGAAGGGAGGGAGTACAGTTACCTGAGAAGCCTACAGCCTGAGCCTGCCTGCCTCCTGGGAGGCCACATCCTGTAAAAACACACAGTCTCTCCCTGGGGACTCCATAGAGGCCTCAGCTGGGAACCACGGTTCCACTGATGCTTCTAAAGAGACGGCGATCGGTTGGACCTGACTCCTCTAACCTAGGTTTAACTGCTTTGTCCTTGCGCTTGCCCCTTCTTAGAAGAAGCCGGCGTCGGAGCATCTGGCGGCATATTGTAATTTCACCGCTTCCCAAAGACTAATTCCTGGCAATAATCCAATTCCTACGGCTTTTATAGTGCGTTTATTGAACCCTAGCACAAGCGTTTACACCCAACAACGCTTCGTGCTCAGGTCCCAAAACAAAGGTATAATACTAAATTATGCCATGGTAATCCCTATGCGGTATCTGTTTCCCACAAGAAATACAGTTATTCACTTTTTCTGACATCCTGGTAAAACCACTGAGGCAAGAAAAAAACCAAAATATTCCCCAGCGGAGTACTTAACCAACTCTGACTTCGGTCTGAAACTCGAGGTCGAAAAAGAATTTCGACAGCGCCCGACGACACATACAACACTGCTTCTGCATCGGACCATCGCGGTAAAAAAGACTGAGGATACAGAGCGTCGGTCATGCGCATTTGCCTACCCTGGCGTTGCCTGGGATGTCAGTCAAATCGCGCCTTGACCCGGCGTCAGCCTTATACTCTGATATTCGGGCCGACCGAGGGACAGCGGACTACCCAAGTGTTAGGACTGCAGCAATGTGGGATGAAGAACATCCTATAACTGAAAGAAGAAACTGAAAGTTCTGTGCGGCCTTTCACAGCCTCCTCTAAAACCATACTCTGTGATGTAAGGTTTATTTCCATAGAAATTAGCCATGTCAATATATTATATTCCATGGTTTATAAAATGAATCCTAGCTTACAAATGCTGTGAACTTGATAAAACTAATTTGTGACTCAAATGGGTATAATTATTTCTGTTATATTTTCTATCCTCCTTTCTATTTCTCACTCTGAATTTTACTGTATTGTGATTCCTACCAGTATCTCTCCTTGCCCCTAGGTGTTAATTTGCCTTAGAAAATGGGAGACCACGTGACATCAGCATACCTATGACTAGAGGAACAAATGTTTTTCCAGCAGGATGTTAATCAACAGGTAATGCCTGCTGAAAATGAGTCTGCCACTTCACTGCCATGGCACTCAGACAGGAAAGAAGCTGGTTTGCCATTATTTTACCTCTTACTAAACGAAATGCTTTTGCTGTTTAGCAAGTGTAAACTCAAAATTAAAAATAAAATAGAAAGAAATTGTGTGTGTGTGCGTGTGTGTGTTCGTGTGTGTGTGTTCGTGTGTGTGTGTATGTGTGTGTGTGTGTGCGTGTGTGTGTGTGTGTGTGTGTGTGTATGTGTGTGTGTATAGGTACATGAGCAGTGAGATTGAAGCCGAGCCATTATTTTACACTCGATTAAGCAGTGCATTTTACTGTTTAGTGAGTATAAAATTAAAGAAACATAAAAGAATGCGTGACATGTGTGTTTGTTTCCTTCAGCATATGTGACTGCATGCATGTTTGCATGCATGAAAATGGAAGTGTGGTGAAGAGGAGAGTGATCGAGCAGCGACAGTAATGTAGTAAAGAGGTTTGCATAACTCTCAACCTCTTAGATCAAGAAATCTGGATAAAGCTCTAAAATAAAGGGAACAAAGGTTCAAATTAGGAACAGATTTTATATATTGTTGTTTGATATAATGATGACAAAGTGCTGCTTGAATAACAGGGATTTGTGTTAGCATGTCATCTTCTGTGTGAGAGAGAGAGAGCTGAGATTCTGAGATCAATCCTGACCACTGGCAAAAGCAGTTGAGGTATGCATACCTCTTGACCTCTTATGCTCACGGAATCTGGATAAAGCATAAAAATAATGGAGGGAACAAAGGCTCAAAATAGAATACCAATTTTAAATATCAGGCTCTTATAAAATTAGATAGTTGCTTAAATAATAGGAGGTTTGCCATTCAGCATGCATTTTCTGAAGGAAATAAACTCCTGAACCTAAAATATATGTCATTATTTAGTGATTCAATCCCAATGATTGGGCAACAAAACCATTACATTTTAGGGAGTAAGGGACTGAAAAAAAAATAAAGTAAATATCTGGATATTTTTTGAAATATTATATTTTGGATGTAAAATTCTTCCTCCAGCACCATTTACATGTATTACAGCAAGCTTGAAACATTAGGCAAGGAACTATTTTCATCAAAATATATAAAAGTAGATAATATAGTAATAAAAAAAGTAGAACTATGATGTTATAGACAGCCCATTCTCTAAGCGCAATAATCAAATGGTGTGTGTTAGTGTGTAATGAAAAAAAAAACTAACTACTTCCAGGTTTAAAGGCCACTCCTCCTGCAGCGTTGGGCCTCCTGCTTACACCTCTCAGGCGGGCAGTATGTCTTGTTTAGAAATTGCTGTTGCTATTACTATTAAGCCAACAGCCATAATGGTAGGTGTTTTGTGGTCACTCTGCTCAGTTTTGTTATAAATGCTTTTCACTGTTTAGGTTATTTTTGCCTTTTTAGACTGCATGACATATTGTGAGATGGTCATGGAATTAGAATTTACATTAAATAGTCTTAAAAGTGGCATTTAGCTGTGCTATTTTATTAGAATGATCATGTTTTACTGGATGTGGAAATGATGATGGCCATTGTTGAGGAGGTTTAACGTTGATTTAAAAGTATGCTTATGCAATAGAGAAAAATATGTGAATTTTATAGGAACAATACATATGAGTTGAAACTAAACAAAGCCGTTGTAGAAGAATTTTTGTTGAAGAATGCTTTGCGCTGTTTTCTAATAAGATGCATAGCTTTTAATAGCTGTACGATCATGATATCTATTCATACCTCTCACCCTCAAGAGCAAGAAATCTGGACAAAGCCATAAAAATGGAGAACAAAGACCTAAAAATAAGGACAATTTTAAATATTTCTCTTACAAACTTAGAAAGTTGATGTATAAAAGTGCAGGTTTTGCATTAGCATTAATTTCACCTGAAGTAGGGTTTGAAGTCAGAAACTCAAATGTCTGTCATTATTTTTCCTGAATCAGTCTCTCAAAAATTAGTCATTGATTTGCCAGAAAGCCAAAATTTTATGAGGAACAGGGTAAAAAATGTAAGTCAAAATCTGGACAGTTGAGAGGGTATGTGGTATGTATTGGTGTTTCATTTTGTTTAGCTTCTAGTGTTTTACGGATGTTTTACCCTTGTTTAATATTTACAAGGGAGATGATTGTTATTAATATTAACAAGCTTGTCTTGGTTATCTGATTTAATTTTTAAAGAAGAATGCTCTCGACACTGTCATTTTTGTAATGTCACCCCAATAAAAGTATTTCTTTAAGAAAATGCATAATGTCTAATAAGTTAAAAGGTAACTTACCTCTTAATTGTCACTTTAAGTATTAGGGATGCTCCCTCATTTTAATAGCTCTGAATACTGTTGTGTCCTTCCCCAATCCCTCAATAAACCAAGAGATTTTCAAGGAGAAAGAGGTGGTGGAGTAGAATAGACCAGTTTTACTTTGAAAATACATCTTAATTCATATTTTCTTTTCTGTCAGCTTCTTGAGTTAGTAGAAACTATTTTAAAATATTTCTGACATAGCCTCTTCAAATCGAATTCAGGAACAAGTCCAAAAGGGCTGGGAGTTGGTGTAATGGGTAGGGTGCTTATCTTAAAGACAAAAGATTACATGATTTGATTCTCACCTTTAACACTGGAAATTAGGTAAGTTGCTAAAATGGCTCATAAGGGGCAGCTAGCCTAGGACATACCACCTATGAACGTAGGCTCATCCATATTCTTGTTTTGTTTCCGCCTTTACCACAATGAGGTGTTGTAAACACTAAATCAAAAAAAAAAGAAAAAAAAAAAAACTTTAATAAAGACTCCAACTGCATGTTTCTAAAAATGGAGCTAATTAAAATAATATATTTTCTCAATGAACATAGCTTATTAATTCTGGCGAACATTTTTATTACCACAGACACCTAGCTAAAAAATACAAGTTGGATAAGAACAAAAAGTGGAATTTTTAAACTTTCTATGCTCCACTGTCCTGTTGGAGTTATCTCTCTCATTACATTAGCAAAAGCACTCACACTGCTGTTTAAATGTTCCTTACCTCCACTGTCACTGATTGTTTTTCTTGGGCCACAAGCCACCTCCATCTGTGTGGGGTTTCAGTAGTTTCCTGGTGGATCAGATTCTGTGATCCTGATTGGCTTGTGTATCACCTACTGCTCTTGTGCTTTCTTGTGTACTCCAGATGCACCCAAGTAATACAAGGGAATGCCATGGCGCCATCTTTGAAATTATGTAGCATTCCTCTCCAGCTACCTCAGCCACAATGGTTTGAAAGTAGGCTGCCTTGAATTATTTACTTGTTGTTTTGTTCTAAAGTTTCCTTTCTGTGCTTAAGCGAGCATTAATGTGTTAGCCTAAACACAGAGCATGTTTGCTTAGTAGTATTCCACACATATATCATATGCAACTATATAGCAGAAATATTAACGCTCATAAAAGCCGTTTAAAAATGGTTTATAATAATCATTTTTAAATAATTTAAAATGTTAAAGCATTCAGTGCTTTGAATGGATCAATATACCATTGTAGAGCTGTGTAGCCTGACTGTTGTGTTTACCAATGAAGTTAATAATGTATTAGAAAGCTGCATCTATGCAGATGCAGTCTTATCTTAATGGATCCTTTATCTGGTGTTTGAAAGTAAGTCTTGTGATTATTTGTGATTCTTCTCATGTGGATTCATGACTGCATCTTTGTGCCTCTGCTTACCATTATTTGGAGTATAAATTAATTTTTTGTGAAATATATTTTAAAGTCCAGCTATGACAGCAGAATAAGATGCAGCTAATATTATAAACTTTTAATCTTCCACACAACACGCTCTGACTTTTCTCCTGTACTCTCTCTCTCCCTAAGATTTAAGTTATTATCTGCTGCATCTTGCTAAACTTTTATTCTGTAGGGTCTCACTTTTTCTGCAGCTCTTTGCTTTAAAATCTTACTAAATTCTGTGGTGTTTATTTCACTTTTCTTTCCTATTTCTTACCACACTCATATATTAGACAGCTACTAAACAAACCCTCTCTCCCTTCTGCTGATAATCTGTCTGCTGAGTACCTTAAAGTTAAGCCGCTGCAGATTCTATTACATCACCCAGTCTCAATTCTCATCCAACAGATCTGTTTCAAGACTCCTAATGTCCCTGCCCTTTGAAAAAAATCTTTATTAACTGCCCCCGCCTCCACCTGTCCAATGTGGTGAAAGTAGACAACTCTTCTTGAAATCTCTCAACTTTAGGACAATTCGCCATCCTCTCTCCCCTTTCTAAGATCCTGGAAAAGTGTATTCATAAGGAACTCCTTCTAGTACCTCTTACAGAATGGGATCTCCCTAACCCCTAACACAATATTGTTTCTGACCAGGCCATACTTTGCTTACTACAGCTTTCCTCAGATTTTACAACACCATTAATAAGGCTAGGTGACCAAGGAGAGCACTTCTGTTTTCTAGATTCTCTCAAAAAGCCTTTTGACACAGTGCCACTATGCTGAAATGTCTCGACTCAAATGTCCCTCTCTGAGGCCTTTGAACTCACATGTGTTCATCTGACAACCTGTTACAAATTCATATCCATAAGGACAAAGATGCCTTCAGCTTTTACTTAATCCCAAAAAAACTAAACTACTACTATTTTCCTAAGGTCCAAGGCCAATACTAAAGTCTTTGCTAATCAAGTATTTGCAGCTATTGGGGGTGGTTACCCATACCAAATTGCTTGGGAATCACCACAAGATGGAAGCTATGTCTGCTATAGGAAAAGAGTCACTCGCTCTTTCTAACAGAATTAGCCAAGCTCTTATATTTTACCCTCTTTATCTCTGTAAGCACCTGGCTTTTGACTAATATCCAAACTTCCCTTTAAATCACAACTGCAGCAATGTTATAAATAATCAAGACAGCTAGATTTTGCAGCTAATCTGCCACAAAGCTCATCATTGTTCTGGCGTCATGTGCTCCGGGAACCTTGGTTATAACTACTACATTGGACTAGCCCCTTGCACAAGCTTCTTCTAATGCATATAATACCACATAACCCTTCTCACTCAGCCCCTTCTAGCTCCTTGGTGCTTATATCACTGTCTTCCCAAATCACCTCTCTGCACTCTCAAGACAAAAATGCTGCTTGATATCTATGCTAACCAAAAAAAGTATGGACAAAGGCTACATAGTCAACTGCATAGCCAGACTATGGAGACCTTTTATCCTATCCAATCAGAACTTTATCTTCCCTGTATTTAGAGTCCTCTCACAAAGAAGTTCTCACTAACTCATGGCTATGCCCATGCTCCTCACCTGTATGCTATAAGCATCTACTGAAAAGCTACTAGAATTCCTATTAACTTCAGCCTTCATCCCATACCATTACTCCATCTGGCACAGCACCTTTTAACACCCACCCTCTCCCCATTCTTAGGGGGCTTATAATTTTTTTAGCATTTCTTTTTACTTCCTAGCATAATTGACTGTACTTCTAATACTGCTGTATACATTGACTGTCATATTTAATTGTCATATTTTGTTGGTTGGCTACACCACTGGTGTCTCTTCATGCATTCTTGTATCCTATGCATTCTACTGTCAAATTGTATGGATATATGCTTTTTAAATTACATCTATACTGGCTGAGAGTTGCTAAAAAAGCAGATGTGATGAAAAGGTGTATGCGGTATTGTATTCAGTTATACACAAAGACAGGACCAAAATAGTAAGAGTAGCAAAATGAGAGCCTGACCACTAACAGCAGATGATTAGGAAAGGAATACAAAGAACTAAGAGAGAAGCACAATAGTGGTAACAAAAAGGAAGAGCAGACATCTTCATGGGAGAAGACACGATTGGATCTTTTTCCACATTTCAAATTCTGAGGAGCTGGCTGTATCTCTATTTCTTTGGGGGTGGGATTGTGCAAACTGCCGTAGTGTGTGCTGCATCTATTTGAGAAATGTAGTAAAGATGTATTGTCACTGAATACGCTCATTACTCTGTGTCTTATTCTGTAAAGTTATATAATCTGTGAAGCCAGGAACAAACAGAACATCAGGAGTGTGAAGTTCACTGGTAGGGGGGGACAGTATTTAAGAGGGGTTTAGTACAATCAGCTAATGGAGGCACAAAGTAAATGGCAGTATAAAAAGAGCTGAGGGGAATGAGACAGAGAACCATAGCAAAAGAGAGAAAAAAACAAAACAGGACATCATCAGTTAGAAACTTAGGAAGGACAACTCCAGTAAGAGGGAATAATGATATATGCTACATAAAAATAGTTGGTAATGAAGAAGTGTAGACAGTGGAATTAATTGTGAGAGTTTCACTAGGATTGAGTGGCCCCAATGTTCAGGTGACATTTTGAGACACTAAGGAACATCGACAACATCAAACAAATGCTGAAAAATACTTACTAACCCATTAATTGATTATTCCTGGGTTATGATTTTTCAGAAACTCTTATGGAATAAGGTAGTTTGTTCCACAGACATTGAGTAATCTAGTAATACACAAAACACATTCATGTTTCCTATTCCTCTTCATTAAAGATTGGTCATGTTCCCCATGCCTATGCGCCCTATCTAGGCCTAGAATGTATATTCATATATATATATATACACACACACACACATACATATATATATATATATATATATATATATATATATATATATATATATATATATACATAAGGCTACACACTTATATACACACACACACCTCACTCACAGACCATATATACCTATATATATATATATATATATATATATATATAAGTATAGAGAGAGAGAGAGAGAGAGAGTGTCAAACCACAAAATTAGACAGTGATTTGTTCCCAAGTTTAATCTTACGTATAAAAGAAAGTTTGATCTTGTAATAAATAATGTATTCGGTATTAAAATGTGTTAGTCTTTCTAATCGCTGACAATATTCTAAATGCTTAATACTGGAGAATAAGCAGTGGTAACTGTACCCATCTCGACCCTCAGCTCCCAAGTTTTCTCTAATAGAAACCTGAGACCATGGCAGAAACCAGAATTCCATTTCATTATTTTTTACCCTCAAGATACCTGGATCTTGGCTGAGGCTAAATAACAATCCTTCTTGTTTTTGTTGCTTTAATTTCTACAGTTATGATCATTGAATAGGAAAAGAAGTGGGAGTGATTGTAATTCGTGAGGATTAACAAGTTTTTTTGAAAAATT
>NW_025051839.1:0-12773 GCF_019279795.1 Protopterus annectens | reverse complement strand
TTTTCCCTGAACATCTCCAAGAGGAGACAAAAATCAGTGTTACCTCAGCCAAAGCGATCCTATCATGAGCATCTTTGACCTCTTAAGCTATCTTACTTTCAGTGATAACTCTTGAGGATATGGAGAACTGGAAGGGGAATGCATGCAGAATAGTGCTGCCCATTTGAAAGTATATCTGCCACCTACGAAGATATGTGTATGTATTTACTAACTTTGCCCTTAGGTCACCATCAAAACACATCCACAACCTTTTCCTTGATTTGTCTCAGGATAGCAATTTTGATTTAGTTATGGAATCTGGCTATTAACACGGCCCGGAGACCAGAAATGGCAGCTTCTTATATACTTTTCTTCCCAAACTTGTCCAGTATTCTGCATTAATTATCATTTGGGAGGGTATTGGGAGAAGAAAACAATTTGGATGAGGTCCTCAAAAATCCAGACCAGTGCTGGATTCATCACCTTTATAGGCAATCTACAAACTCATGATAGGTTTCTCTAGGGCAGGGAGCTGCCCTGGCTCATCAGATGCTGCCAGGAAAGCTTTCCTCAATAATTCCCAAAACTGGAGAATAGCCACATGGTTTAGGGGCTGTCAGGTCCAATCTATTAAAGTAAATTCTTCTAGGCATCTGATGCCCCTCTGACTTTCCATTTGATGTGCTCTTTCATTTCTGGGCAAAGAGTGTCTCACATGTGATTTCCTCTCTTGAAAGGAAAAGAAGATGAAATGGGGTCTTCAGTGTCTGTGTCACAGCCTACCAGGAGAAGTTATTTGTGAAGACTAATCCAATTGTCATCCCTCTCGTTGATGAGTTGTCATCTTCCTTCTCAAGGGAGGGATCCCTCTTTCCTTTCCCATACATGCCTCTAGGCAGAGCAGAACTTGACTCCAGGCCCTACAAAGAGTTAAAGGGACTTCTGTTTAAAGGGAGAGTGTCAAGATTCCCTGCAGCTCTCATTGTTTTGTTAAGCTGGTAGGCCAGGTGATCTTATTGTTTACATTCAGACAACTTTTAGTGTGATGGCTCAGGTTTCAGTACCTTGGGGGAAGGGTAATTTACACTTAGGAAGTGCTAACAGTTTCCTTTGTGTGTTCCTTTTATTTTCAGCCCCATAGTGTTAGGAAACATCATCACTTCACTTAGGAAATGTAGTGAAGTAGTGCTCATCCTCATATGTGCTATTTCTTTTTTTTCTTTGGATCTAAGTGGTTCAGTCTTTCACTTTGCAGGCAAACAGAGCAGTGGATTTTTTAATACTTTCTGCAACATAGATGCTGATGTAAATAGAGGCAGTGGATGCATTTTATGATATGGTATGGAGCAGTGTTGTTCGTGTTTTTATCCAGCTACTCATAGGGGTGCTTTTTACATGCATACCCATTTCAGTATGCTGCTGTGGTGGTTTCTATTGCTGTTGGTTATATGAAAAACTGACACAACAGTTACAGGAGATGTCCTTAGGTGAGCAGTACATGAAGCATTAGTGCTGATGGTGGAAGAAAAAAAGAACACTCTTACATTGTAAGCACTCAACAGGTAAGTTAGCTTCCATTACTAAGCATACGGAAAGATAGTATTGTTCCTCACTGATGAGGAATCACCCCTGGTACTAATCTGATATATAAACAGTGCTTTAGGGAAAGGATTTAGAACCGGTCATCTGTAATACCACATGTTTTGCTTGGGTACTACCCAGACAGAATTTTAATGAGCTTATTGCAAGGATACTTTATGTGGATTTAGTCTCATGCTGCTAAACCTGAACTCTCCCCAAGCTGTTTGAACATCGCACTGAGTCAACAGAAACTGATGAATTCCTTTCTTTCTTACAAGTATTTTCAGAATGAGAAAGGTTAAGAGCCAGAACTAAGCCCTGAGTTAAGCCCAATAAGCCTTTCTTGTCTAAAGTAACAGAAACAGGAGAAGATAAATGTTTAACTTTCTGCTTCTTTCTGACAGGAAACTCCATAGATGGAGACCAACCCATTTCAGGGACATCATCCAAGGGAACAGAGAATTCACCACCCCTTCCTCAGAGGCCACCAAAAGTGGCTCTTCTTTTCCCACCAAGGGCTTTTAATAGCCACAGAGGGTGTGTCTAACCTCTGGTCCATGTTAGCTGAAGGGATAAAACCATAGCAATCCAAGGAAGAAAATTATAATAATTATTGTGGTCTGAGGAACCAGAAATGGCCACAGCAGGGTCATTCATCTGTGGCTGAAGGAAAAAAGTTATGTCTTACTATAACATTCAATCTGTGTTGTAGATCTTCATTCATTCCTTACTGATAGGACTTCCGGTCCTTCCTCGGAACTGACCCGGCCAATACACAAGCTCTCGCCAGCCAAAAACTCTAGAGCTAATTCCTACCCATAGTGCCCCTCTTCTCTTCAGATAGAGTTTGCCCACCCAGTATAAGACAGTGGAGATAACAGAGATAGTTGAGACAATGGAGGCCCTATCTGAGCAAATACCTCATCAGGCAGACAGGACTAGAGGATCCACCAGGAGTCATTAAGCAGGGGGGATGGAGGGCAGGACGTAAGGAATGAATGAAGATCTACAACACAGATGGAATGTTATGGTAAAACATAACTTCTTTATCTGATGTTGTAAATCTTCATTCTTTCCTTACTGATAGGACAGAGTCCCCAGCTACTTGCATCCTGGGTGGCCCTATGGAAGGCTATTCCTGAGCACTATTGAGCCAAAAGATGCTCTTCCTCTGGAGGCCAGATACAATTTGTAATGAGTGATAAAAATATGTACGTTTGCCCAAGTGGCTGCTGCGCATATGTCATCCACAGAGGCTCTGGAATGAAATGCCACTGATGTGGCCATTGATCTGGTGTAATGAGCCTTGATTCTAGAATGCAAAGATAATTTGTTCTGTTGATAGACAAAGGTAATGCAATCTCTTAACCATTTTGACAAGGTGACTTTGGAGACAGCTTTCCCCAGTCTAGGACCTGAAAAGGCTATGAACAGTTGGTCCAACTTTCTGAAGGGTTTAGTTCTGTCCAAGTAAAAATGAAGCTGTCTATGTACATCCAACATATGTAACTGGTATTCACCTCTGTTGGAAAACTCAAGAAAAAAGACTGGTAAATCAATGGACTGCCTGAGACATGAATTTGAGATAACTTTGGGAAAAAAGGGTTAGTACATAGTGATACTCTTTCTTTGTGGAAAATCACGTAAGGTCATTTGATACACAAGGCCTGCAGTTCTGATAACTTCCTGGCTGAGGTGATAGCCACTAGGAATAAGGTTTTCCAGGATAAAAACTGTATGTCACATGAGATGGAAGGTTCAAAGGGTGAGCAGGTCAAATCTTGTAGGACTAAAGTCAAATTCCATGGTTCAGTTGGGGTTCTAATAGGTGGTTTGAGGTGTATAATTCCTTTCATGAAGGTTTTGAAAAGATGATGAGACATTAATAAGGAATCATTGAAACCATTATGGAAATTGGCAATAGCTGCCAGCTGGCCTGTAATAGTAGAGGCTGAGGCTCCTGTATGAAGTAGGGTCGACAGGTATTCTAAAATTTTATGGTCCAGCATTGAAAAGGGGTCTAGTCCTTGTTCCTTAGGCCATATTGTAAATCTGACCCATTTACTGTGAAAATTTTTTCTGGTGGAGGGCTTATGGGAAGTCAGAAGAATCTTTCAGTCTAGGGAAGATAAGTGTATTTGCCTGGCAATCAATGGAAGTGGAGATGCCAAGCTGTCAGCCTGAAGTTGTGAAGGCTGGGGTAAACCAGCCACTGTGGCCGAGATAGGAATCCTGGGAACGGGCCCAGGGTCCACGAGCGGTGAACCAAATGAGGCCAAAGGAAGGTGAACCAAAGTTGACGGGGCCAGCAAGGAGCAATGAGGATGACTGCTTCTCAGCCATTGCACTTTCTTTAGGAACTGCAGTATAAGTGGAATGGGTGGAAAAAGCAAATAGTAGACCTGGGGGCCAATCGTAAATCAGAGCATCTCTCAGTGACTCCCCCTGTGGGGGAATAAGGGCAAAGAAGCGGCTGCATTTGTGGTTGAAGGGGGAGGCAAATAGGTCGCAGCAAGGCTGGCCCCAACGACAAAAAGTTTGAGTCACTACTACAGGGTTGAGAGACCGCTCGTGAGGCATCAGAATGTTCCTGCTCAGTTTGTCTGCAATCAGATTGGAATTCCCAGGAATGTGCATTGCTAATAGAAAGTGGTTGGAAGCTATCGCCCATTGCCACACTCTTAGGACTTCCTGGCATAAGGGATAGGATCCGGTTCCACCTTGCTTGTTGATGTACCAGACAACTGACATATTGTCTGATTGGATGGCAATTGTCCTGGACAGGAGGGTTGTTTGGAATGCTTGCAATGCTAAGAGTACCACCCTCAGTTCTAGAACACTGACATGCAATTCGACCTCTATGGGGGACCAAGTGCCTTGGACGATCCTTCCTTGAAAATGCCCCCTCCCCACCCCATCAGGGAAACATCCATGGTCACTGTGGCTTTGGGTTGGGGGGTAAAAAAGGTCGACTCCATAACTCCTGCTCTGGCTTCATCCACCATCTTAAATCCTGCTTGCATTGACTTGTATGTGAATCGGGTGGGACATTGAATGTGTTAGAAGAGACCACTGAGAAGATAGGAGCCATTGCAGTAGCCTCATATGGAACCTTGCAAGAGGGACCAGTGAAATTTTAGCCGCCATGGAGCCCAGCAGATGTAGAACCTGTCTGGCTGAGACTACTTCTTGAGAAAGTATTATTTGAAGTTGAGCTCTCAGTTTTAGCAGTCTGTTAAGAGGCAGGGCAACTTGGAAATAGACTGTGTCAAACGTTGCCCCAATGAACTCTAAGGTTTGAGTCGGTACCAGGTTCAATTTTCCTAAGTTTATAGAGATTCCCAGTCTTTCTACCACGCCTTGAGTGTACAATATGACTTGAAGCAGGAGACTCCTGGTTGGAGCAGTGAGGAGCCAATCATCTAGGTATGGAAACACATGGAATCCTTGTAGTCTGTGATGAGCTACTACTCTGCTACTACTA
The DNA here is from genome assembly GCF_019279795.1 of Protopterus annectens. Taxonomy (NCBI): domain Eukaryota; kingdom Metazoa; phylum Chordata; order Ceratodontiformes; family Protopteridae; genus Protopterus; species Protopterus annectens. The sequence goes on along the minus strand of NW_025051839.1, from coordinate 7,729 downwards.
CCATGCATTTGGTAAACAATCTGGTGGCTGTGGGGAGACCAAAGGGCAGTACTCGAAATTGGTAAAGATTGGCTCCCAGCTGGAAGCAGAAGTATCCTCTGGACCATTTGTCCATTTTTATGTGGTAATACGCATCCTGAAGATCTATACAGCACATCCAGTCATCCTTCTCCAAGAATGGGAGAATGGACTGAACCATGACCATCTGGAATTTTTCTTGTCTGGCAAACTTGTTTAGAATACTGAGATCCAAAATTGGTCTCCAGTCCCCTGTCTTTTTTGGCACTACAAAGAATCTTGAGTAAAAAACGGATCCTATTTGGTCTGGTGGGACTACTTCGATGACTTTTTTTCTAGCAGCTTTTGAACTTCAAGCGCTGCTGCATCTCCCTAACTGGGTGAGACATCAGGGATTCTCCTTAGAGGCTTGGGATAAAGGTCGAAGAGAATATGGTATCCTCTGTTCATAATCCTCTGCACCCAGGAGTCTGAAGTTATTGATTACTAGGCCAAGTGGTGCAGGGAAAAATGTCCCCTGACTGTTTCCAGAGAAAAGCAATCGAACTTCTCTTCAGGAGAGCTGATAGTGTTGACTAGAGAAGGAATCTCTGGAACCTCTGCCATGATAGGGGCATCTCTAAGATGAGTTCCCCTCCCCTCTGCCCCAGGAGGATTGCTCACCATGTGTGTCATGGAAATGTCCTTGAAATTTCTTGAATCACATCTTTCTGCCCCTCTGATTCCCGGAGTAGGATCATTGAGGGTCTGAAAAACATATGCCCATGGCAGATAGGGTCTTTCTGTCTTTCTCACAGCTGGCTAATGTGTCCTTAACTTTAGGGCCAAATAATGAAGACTCATCAACAGGAGCATTGATGAAGGAAGACTTGAAAGGGTCTGCGAAGTCACATAAGTGCATCCAGGTGTGATGTCTCATGAAAATGCCTGAAGTGACTGCTCTAGCTGCCCCCTCAGTTATATGGGTGATCAAAAGCATGGAGGAGTTAGAAATGGACTCTAGGGTAGCAAGCTGAGAGACGACTTTATCCTTCACCTCGTCAGATAATAGCCCTGCCAAAGTACTTGAAAGTTCTGAAATCAGGTCCCTCTAGAGACGTTTGAAATGTACCATGTAATTCAGAGACCATATGGCAAAGGTCACTGAAGTGTATGTCTGCTTTCCCAATCTGTCTATCATCTGGGACTCCCTGTTTGGAGGATGGACAGTCGAACTTTCTTCCGCAAGTTCTTTCTTGGTGGCCACCGCCACAACTATGGAGTCCATCAAACCTTTGGACCAATGGGGGGTGGCCTTCTGTGGGGAAATAATCTTATCAGGCCTCTGGGAAATTGGCTTAACATTGTCAGGGGCCTTCCAGGCATGCTACACAATGAGCTTAATTAGTTCATCTGCAGGTGGGGTCACCCAAGAAGTAGAGAGTCAAGCATGGAAGGCTTGCAAGAATACAGATTCCTCAATAGAAGGGTTGATGGGATTCTAGTTGCCCCCCCTTTTTAGAATCTCCAGTATGTCTTCAAAGGAGACATCTTCAGGGGATAATGTGGGGACCCTTCTCACTCATCGAAATCCATATCTTCAGTGAGGGATTCCTTGGACTAATCAATGTGCTTCCTCTTACAAGTTCTCTTTTAGGGTGGCTCCTTTGTGGGGACTTTTGAGAAGAACTCAGAAGACCTGGTGCCCTGGAGCAGGGTCTCTTGCTGCTCCCGTGTTTGAAGTCCCTGTGTAGTGGATTGCATCAACTGCATGCTAGAGGAAAGAGAGAGAGAGAGAGATCAGGTTCTGATGCTGGAGGTGCCGACTGCATGCTTGCAGAAGCAAGAGCCCTCTCCATCACCTGGAAGGCAGGCCCACCCAAAGAGGGATGGGAGCCCAGAACTGAGAGGGACAACCTCAGAACTGGGGTCACATCCTGTTCTGATGAGCCCACCACCAGGATAGGAGCCTAGAGAGAACCAGGAACTGCCAGAACAGCCAGAGACGTAGATGGCACCATAGAAAAAAATCGGTGCTGAATTTGGAATCATGATGCCGACACACCGGTCATGGTCCCAAGGGTGGATCAGTTCCAAATTGAAGGGAGTCCAGAGGGGAGGCTCCAGAACCATGAAGGGAATAGTCACAGGAACCGAAAGCATAGGGACCGGGGTAGACATTGGAATGGTGGGCTCCAAAGCCTGAGAAGAGGTTGAAGGAGGATATGCAGGAGACTGTGCAAAGAAAACTTTGGCTCCAGGTGGGAGGGAAGTCCTGGTAAGAGTTGGAATTCCTCTAGCTGCCAAAAGTTGATCGACAAACTTCACTAAGTCTAATTCGGAGAGACTCCTGGTGGACCATGTAAATAATCTGGAAGGAGAGTCTGGCCTTTCCAGAAAAGGGCTATATTGTTGTCCAAGGAAGGGATCTATAGTTGGTATTTCGGACTTCGGTGCCGAGGACAGAGCCAATATAAATGCCGAGATTGTGTCTGGTAGCTAGGATATAGTCAGTACTGAAGCAGGTGTAGAAATTGTCAGTTCAGTGGTTGCCAATGACTTCAGCACTGTAGAACTAGTCACGGGTATTGGATCCGAAATAGTCAGTGCAGATAATTTTGCCATTTTTGGTTCAGAAACAGTCTGAGAGTACTTTGGTTCCATAGAAGTCAGAGAGATCGCAACCGAATGGCTTCTCTTTTTCTTATCTTTTCTGGGAGGTGGTGAAACCTCTGCCTCAGAAAGGGCCTCCGAAAAAGGGGGTTTTAGCAAGCCATTAAGAATGAGTTTGTTCTTGTGCTCAGCAAGAGTGCAAGAACTAAAATTTTTACACAAGTCACAAGGATGTTGAATACGGAGATGGGGAACTCCAAAGCAGTAGACACACATTAAGTGTCCGTCCAAATTGGGCATTTTCCACCCACACTTCTCACATTAAATCCTGTTGTTCCTTTTTTGTCTGACATATTTACTGTTACTGTTAAAAAAAAAATATATATATATATATATATATATATATATATATATATATATATATATGTATACTGTTATAACAGCAGTTATAGAAAAAGTCAGATACAAGCAAAAAATTCACAGAAGACAGAGAGGAATATATAAAAAATATGAAGGATAATATATATATATACATACATATATATATATATATATATATATATATATATATATATATATATATATAAAGGTCACAGATAAGAAGATATATAATTGTAAGAAAGGGTACAAAGCACAAGTAAATTCAAGGAACAAATAAAAAAAAAATCCATCACTTAGCTGAGAGAGATGGCTTGGCACATCTTGAAAAGTACGCATCAAACGAAATCTGAAGAGAAAGAGAAGAGGGGGCACTATGGGTAGGACTTAGCTCAAGAGTTTTTGGCTGGTGTAAGCTTGTGTATTGGCTGGGTTGGTTCCAAGGATGGAACCGAAGTCCTGTCAGTAAGGAACGAATGAAGATTTACAACATCAGATGTGTCATTCTGCTGAAGAGGCAGAGTTGTTTTACGGTAAAGCTAAAAAAAAACTGTGAAACCCAGGAATCGATGACAGCAGCAGCAGCATACTTCTCAATTGTCCAGATTTTGGCAGGCTGTCCAGATCTTTGCATCTTACTTTTGATTTGTTCCTCATAAACGTTGTAGTTTTCTAACAAATCATTGAAGACTGAAGTCACTAGACCAGGCATGGGCAAACTACGGCCCGGGGGCCACATGCGGCCCGTTAAACGTTTTGATTCGGCCCGCCAAACTTGAAAAAATTTAATAAATTAACCTTGTTAATGTTTTATTTCCCCTGCAATTCTGATGTTTCCTCACTAGATGGCGCACTCTAGATATATTGGCTTTGTTGAGGTGAAGCGTAGGCCTATTACTCCACGTTTGCACTTTACCCTTGACCCACCCCCCTCTATGAAGATGAGCGGACCCAAGAAAAGGAAAGTGGACAGAGAATGTCGAGTGTTCAATAAGGAGTGGACAACTAAATATTTTTTCACTGAACACCGATCATCTGCTGTTTGCCTGATATGCCAAGTCACTCTGGCCCTTTTTAATAAGTATAATATTAGAGATCACTTTGCCACAAAGCACGCTAATTATGCTAGCAAGCTCTCAACAAAAAAACGGGAAGCTGCTGCTGAGAAGGTGGCAGCTAATTTGAAGGCTCAGCAAAGTTTTTTTCATCATCAAACTGCCATTCAAGAGTCAAGTACCAAGGCCAGTTTTATGCTTTCATTCAAAATAGCAAAGGCCAGCAAACCACTGTCTGAGGGCGAGTTTTAAAAGAATGTATGGTAGAGACAGCAGGTATTTTGTGCCCGGAGACCAAAGACAAATTTGAGAAAATCAGTTTATCACAGCGGACAGTGACTCGCCGTGTGGAACTAATAGATGAAGATATCACCAGCAGATTAAACAAAAAGGCAAAGTCATTCACTTTTTATTCTTTAGCACTGGATGAAAGCAACGATGTCAAAGACACTGCTCAGCTCCTCATTTTATCAGAGGAATCAACGAAACTTTTGAAATAACGGAGGAGTTTTTGACAATGGAGTCTCTGAAAGGACAAACACGGGGAGAGGACTTGTTTGAACGGGTGTCTGCTGCCATCGAAAACATGAAGCTTCCCTGGAGTAAGCTTGTTAACCACCACAGATGGATCTCCGAATTTAACGGAAAACGTTGGCCTGCTGAGGAGAATCCAGAATAAAGTGAAAGATGAAAACCTGACCAGGATGTCATTTTCCTCCACTGCATCATCCACCAGGAATCTCTATAAAATCGGTGTTACAGCTGAATCATGTTGTGAATCCTGTGGTGAAACCTCGTCAGCTTCATACGCACACGGGACTTCAGCACCGCCAGTTCATGCGTTCCTGGAGGAAACTGATGTGGATCACCAGGACCTGCTTTATCACTCCCGTGTCCGCTGGTTGAGTTTGGGCAAAGTGTTTCAACGAGTGTGGGAGCTCAAAGAGGAGATTGGCGTGTTTTTGGAGTGACAGGGGAAGACTGATGAATTTCCTGAGCTGAGCAACAAGAGCTGGATGTGTGACTTTGCGTTTGCTACGGACGTATTTTCACACTTGAATGAGCTCAACGTGAAACTGCAGGGGAAGGAGCAGTTTGTGCATGACATGTACACAAATGTGAAAGCCTTCAAATCCAAGCTGGCTTTATTCTCCAGGCAGATTTTGAACAAGTCATTCAATCATTTTCCTAGACTAGCCACGCTGAAAGAGGCCGGAGCAAAAGTAAAGAAATACAGTGAGTCACTGGATGCACTGCACGGAGAATTCTGCCGTCGGTTTTTGGATTTCGACAAAATTGACAAGTCATTTCAATTGGTGGCCTTTCCTCTGTCACAAGACCCCAAAACAGCTCCAGAGGAGCTTCAGCTCAAACTGATCGACCTTCAGTCTGACCCTGCCTTAAAAGAGAAGTTCAGCTCTCTGAAACTAAATGACTTCTATGCTTCACTCAGTGATGCCACGTTTCCAAATCTAAGGCGAAAAGCGCAGATGATGTTGGCTTTGTTCGGCTCTACCGTGTGGAACAGACCTTCAGCATCATGAACATCAACAAAGCCAGCCACAGATCCAAGTTAACAGACCTACACCTCAGATCCATCCTGAGAATCGCCACAACAAAACTAACTCCAGACTTTGATGCGCTGGCTAAAAAAGGAGACAAACAACACTGCTCCCATTAAAATGTGTGTGTCTCCGTGATACGCACGTTGTTAAAATAAACAGTGCGCAGATCAAATATAACACTTCACAGACTGACTTGCTGCAACTGTTTCATCCTTGCACTGGTCGTTGTTGACTTTTCGCACCGGGGAAACAAATTGAATAAAAGGAACAGGGCAAGTACATCTGCATCTCCTACCATTTTTGAAAAAAAAGACAGTCAGGAGGAGAGTGATGGTGATATCCTGAAGGATAACAGAACTTTCAGTGCTTTAAAATAAAATGGTCATTTATTTAATTTTCAGTGTTTAAAGACTCATTTCGAAGTCAGAGATTTTATTGTAATGCTTTTCTTCATTTTCATTAGAAATTAAAGCACATGTTTTCTCCATATCCCAAGATGTGTATTTTTCCCCCAATGAGCTGATGTTTTCAAAGCATGCCATCTATCTGCTCCTGTTCCGGCCCCTTTGTCAAATGTTAGAACTCAATGTGGCCCACGAATCAAAAAGTTTGCCCACCCCTGCACTAGACAATACTAAATAATGACAGACATCTGAGTTTCAGACTTAATATCTTTCAGAAAATATATAATAGTGTAAAATCTGTCCTTCCAGCAACTTTCTAAGTTTATTGGAACAATATTTAAAATCTGTCCCTATTTTTGGGCCTTTGCCTCCCCCATTTATTTCTGGCTTTGTCCAGATTTCTTGCGTTGAGAGGTTGAGAGGTATGAGCAACAGTTAGTAAATCTTAAGTATCAAAAGACATTCTTTTTCTCATAAAAAATACTGTAACAAGACAGACTTGCCCAGCCCTTAAAATAATTTATACACTTGTCATTGAGAAAAAAAATAGACTAAACATAAGAAAAAAACAAAAGTTTACACTCAAACTGATAAAAGAAACACCTTTTCAACAGGCAGAATTGTCACGTGACAGTCCAGAAAAATAAATTCCCCAGTTTTTGTCAGAAAAGTATTGTTTTAGTCATAAAATTAATAGTGTACGTTTTTTTTTCCACCCCAAAGGGAAATTATCCTTCCAGCAATGGAAAAGCTAGCCAACCATCGATTCTCAAAAGCCAGCAAGAAAAGTGCTCTTCAGTGGAGGGAAAACTCAGAAGGGCTTGGCAACCAGACACGGATTTTTTCCAGCCTTGCTTAAGCTGAGACCAGCTCTTAGGTTCACAGGTTCCTAGGTAAGTACTAGGCTATCTGCCCGAGGGCATCTGTAAGCCTAGCCAGAATGTGTTGGCTTTCGCCACCCCCTTAGATTAGTTCCCTGTGCCTCGGTCCAGCAGAGCCATTAGTTCCCTGTGCCTCTGTCCAGCAGAGCCATTGCAGTGATCCCCGGGGTAAATTTTCTGTTTCCCATCCACTCGTCAAGGTTTTTCTTGAAGAGTGCTAGTGAGGGGCCCTGCCTAATATATAGAAATATCCATGCATATATGTACACATATTAGGCACATATATATACTATACACACCCACACCACAGTCATACCTATATCTATACATATATATTGCAAATGTATAATACATATAAACATATGCATACATATACCCATATATATATATATATATACACCTCCTTACTTATACACACACATACATATATATCTATACACATGCATAAATACACACACACACACATATATATATATATATATATATATATATATATATATATATATACACACACACACTCACATACATATACACATATATACACACATCCATACACCTACGCAAATACACACACACACACACACACACACACACACACATATATACATACACATATATACGTGTGTATACACGCACCCACGTGCACTTTTATATAATTGCTCCTTGTATTTAGATATTTGATGCAGCATTTGGGTTTGGTTGACTAAATATCTGCTACCATACACCTGAAATGTCATTTATTTGTTTTAACCACTTTGTTTCGTTCCAACATTTATACAAGGATTCCCAAGGATTACATCTGAGGCTACTGCAGCGGTAATCTAACTAACAGCATC
>NW_025051838.1:0-11003 GCF_019279795.1 Protopterus annectens | reverse complement strand
GGCTAAACAATTTTTTCCGGGTTTTTTTTCCCCCCCCTTAAATATAAAAAAAAAAACCCCCCAAAAAAAATTTTGCCCCATTTTTAAAATGGAAAAAAAAAAACAGAGTATCCTTGCAGTATCTACGTCAAATTCGGTCCTTTTTATGAAACCGGACAAAGGAAGTGGATTGGCTGTTATGAGTATTGATGACTATAACAGGAGAATGAGTGCAATATTGGACAGTAACACATATGAAGAGGTTTCTATAAATGAATTAAATGGGGTGTATCGTAAAGTGAGATCTTTCATAGAAGATCTGTATATCAAAAAAAATCGATAAAACACTTTACAATTATTTAGTACAACCAGCCCCTAGGATTCCTATTCTATTCGAACCCCAAAAAATTCATAAAAGTATCCAAGATCCTCCTATGCATCCTTTAGTCGATGGCAGAGATAGTACTAATTACACATGGGGAAAAGTTGATAGTATCCTTAAAAGTATGTGACTGGTGAAAAACAGATTTCGAGGGATTCTTGGTCATTTTTAGAGAGTATAAGTAAACTCAAGTTTGATAAAGACCAGCTTATGGTCACTATTGATGTTAAAGACCTATACTCATCAATCCCCCATAATGAGGGTATTGAATGGGTTTCCATCATTTTAAGACGCCTAGGGGCACCCCTTTCTGAGATCAATTTAGTTGGTGAACTTATTGATATAGTTCTATCTTATAATTACGTCATTTTTGACACCAGGATATACCATCAAAAGATTGGAGTGGCAATGGGATCCCCTTGTGGTGCTAGCCTAGCCAACCTTGTAATGGCGTATTAGGAGAGGGAATTTGTACTGACTAATGCTGAGTATAAAGATCAGATTGAGTTCTATACTCGATTTTTGGATGATATCTTCATCCTGTTTAAAGGTACACCAAGTGAACTAGAACGAATGCTAGTAATGTTCAACACTAGTACAGACTTTTTGAGGTTTACGTCCAGTTATAGCAAGGATAAAATTGCATATTTGGATGTGGACCTCAGTAAGGATTATACTAAGGAGGTCTATATTTCAAAAATTTTCTGTAAGGATACCTATTGGCATTTTTGGGAGTTCTCTCGCTGTCACCCTTCACATCAGAAAAAATCAGTAGTGAAGGGCCAGCTAGTTAGAGCTGCCAGGATGACTTCAAGAGATTCAGATTTCATGGATGAATGTATGGTCTTACATTCTTTCTTCTCACAAAGGGGCTATCCCGAGACCCTTTTGAGTGAAATCATTGGGGAAGTTCAGTTTAAACGTCATTCTGGGATTTTTAGACACATATTGGTTAATGGGCTCAATGATTCATCACATAAGAGGGCGACTAATGAACAGTTTAGTCCATATAGTTTCATTAGTACCTTCAATATGGAATCTTATGACATAAACATTATTACAAAGAATTGGGAAATTTTGATGAGAGACGGACATTTTAGGTCCATGTTCCCGACACTACCAAAAATAGTATTTAGGCATGGTCATAATTTAAAATCAATTTTAGAGACTAAAGTAAGTCCCATAACCCATAGGTATGGAATGTTTAAATGTAATATGTGTCAGGTATGCAAATATATAGCGTAGGCATCAAGTTTATGATAAGAAATAAACGATACACAACATCTGGTAAGTTTGATTGTACTACCAAACAGGTGGTTTACCTGGCTACTTGCTCAACTTCTAAAGCTTTTTTGTCGGTAAAACCGACAGAAAGCTGAGTGAAAATTGAATGAGCATTTATATTGCATTAATAAATGCAAATTACAAAATGCATTAGCAAGGCATCCCGCAGAGAACAAGGGACATGAGTTTAAATTTAGGATATTACATCAACTTAAGAAGGACATCAGAGGTGGACCTGAGTCGTTGAGATTAGAAAGGTGTGAGTTATTATGGCAATTAAGAACTAATGCCTGTTTCTCCCCGGGGCATTAATGAAATGAGTTCGATAATGTGTATCCTTAGACTGAAAAATTTAGTCAGGTAACAGGCTGTGTTAGAGTCAGGTGGATATATATATATATATATATATATTTTTTGTATAGATGTGTTTATATATTTTATATTTTTTTATATTTTTATTTTTATTGTTAGTTTATATGTACACATATATACTTTATGTATGTCCTAGCTGTTATTTAGTATGTTGTTTATACTGAGTAAGCTGGGATAGTTATATATAAATACTTTTCAAGTTTTTGGTTAAATGTATTTTATGCATCCAAGAATTGATTTATTGATTGTCTTAATTTGTGAAATAATATATTTAATTGTGAGTTGTACGGTTAGATTTTAGTATTTAATTAGTGAAGTTTTATTTTATTTTTTTTTTAAAAAATGACCTCTATTTATAAGTATATACCTTTAATTGTCTGTATAGTGACTTCATAATGTAATTAACCAATGTGATTCAGTAGTATTTTATATTAAGGCAGTTGCTTATGGTGTTGCCTTTTGACTTGGTTTTTCTGAAGAAGTCAGTGAATTTTCACTTGACAACGTGGATATTTTAAATAGTACACTTCATTAAAGACTATAATTTTTTTTGCTTTGGACTACAGCCGGTGTCTGCTCGAGTTTGGACTCCGTGATTCATTCTTTGTTTTTAACAGTATTTTTCCTTTGGTTCCTTGGTAAATTCCAAACTGCACCTTCTCAAAACCTTGAATGCCGATATTCTGAACAGCAAAATCTCGCCCCCTTTTTGACCCATATTACACTTATTTGTAGGTATGATGAGGAAGGATTTTTGTCTTTCGATGTTTTGTTGGCTTTCTGAGGTTTTGGCAGTACGGGTTTCATGGAAATGGTTTGGCATTGTGTATGTTCACAGTTGTGGCCATTAACATTATGAAGGTAAACTAAAATATATATATATATATATATATATACATATATATATATATATATATATAAAACACACACACACACACACACACACACACACACACACACACACACACACACACACACACACACACACACACACACACACACACACACACACACACACACACCCCCCCCCCCTCTCTGTCCTGCTTTTCCTGCTGATTACTTCCATGCTGGTAATTGCCATTTTGTACAAATTATTAGCACCAATAGAGATCAAGAACCTCTTGAACATCCTACAAATACTCCTGAACAAGCTCCATTTTTTTCCTCACCTTATCTTTTTACTACTGCTACCTACCTGATCGCTAATCCCTAACATTACTTCTTTAGTTTAACCCATTTCCTCACCTAAACCCTACCTATATAAACTTAAATTGATTTATTACAGAGACTAAGGACAAATCTGTCTGACCATACATAGCAATGTATACATTAACATCAATTCCATTTAAACCATTCACTTTCTCTCCTCATTCATTCCATCTGTTTTGTATCCCTTTACAACATTCTCCTTCCTCATCCATTTCCCTTATTATTTTAGGAAATGGAATTGAAATAAATATGTAAACTAAACACTCAATATAATAGTTCTTTAACCCTATCTGTTATACACAAGCCAGTCTTTATTACAAAGAAACTCAAAAATATGTATCGAAGTTATATAAATCCTACTGATGTACATCAGTAGAAACCATGCAAGTAATCAAACTCATCAACATTTAAAACAAGATTCAATCTGCTTTAAAGGCAGAGCATTAAAAATCTCTATGATGTGTTCAACCTGAAAAACTGAGTACATAAACAATCAGTTGGTACATTTCACATGTTATTTATTAATGATTGCTTGAAAAAGCAAACAACTGCTCATTTACTTCTTAGCCATTTGCTTTATACTCGTAAGCTCTCCACAGATTTCTGAACATAATATATGCCTTCTATATGTCTACTCTAAATGCTGCTATTGGTAACAGAAGTACCAGTAAGCCACCAAATGGGAGAAGAGCAGCTTACTCTTTGCTTTGTCATACTTAAGATAACTTCTTATTCTAGGATTCTGTTCTCCCAATAATGGGTGTTCACTTCTTTGTATACTAAGTTTGTTTATTTCATTTCCACATTTTGGTTAATCCATCAGATTTAAGATACAGATAAACTGTATATTCACTCTCGGAGCTCTTCTTCAGGTTCCTTTCATAATGATTGACTATTAACATGTGCCTCATAAGTGCATCCATATTGTACAAAAACGTATGTCACATAAAGTATGTAATCAAAAGCCCTACATCCTAAGGTAACTATATAAACATGTAATTCTTTTTGATGTGCCACATCCATAAGATAGTATATACTTTTCCCTTACGCTCCACTGTATGTTGACATTTACTTCTAAATCCCACAACTGACAATTTACTTAGTTGCATACAACTGACTTTTCTTTTGTTTTATGTTGTGGCCCCACTAATAAGTTAAGCCCAGAGTGCCAGATAAAGTTCTAGCTATAGCAGTTCAATATTAAAAGAATATAGTACAGGTTAAAGAGTCTGCTTTAGCTGCAAATACAATTCACAAATCATTTAGTTGAAGTTATCTAGTAAAACTGCACAGGTATGCTTCCTGGGGAAGATTTTTGCAACTTACAGACTTAACTTCAAGAAGTTGTACAGCTTGATGCAAAGCAGAAGCTTGAGATCTGCACATCTGCAAAATGAATATGTGAAGGTAATCATTTACTGTGCCAGTGTTCTGTTATGGAAACATTAGCATGATCGAGAAAAGTCAGAGAGCAGTAAGGTTTAAAAAAAACATTCAGAGAGGCTGAAGCTGAAGAAGGTCCATGGAGACTGGTGTTCTACCCTGATAAACAAATAAAATAATTATATTTTTATGATGTATAGCTGTGTAATGTCTTGTGATGGCACTGGGTGAAGACTGGGAAAAATATCTGCAAGAATATATTACAGCTGCATGTGCAATAGTATAATAAGAGATATGCTAAAACTGGATGACAGCTGTAATAGGATGTCTTGAGAATTTCAAATTCACATCAACAAATATTAGTACAGATTAAAAATAGTAGGTGAATGTAGCTAATGAAACAATATCATTTTTAATTGTAAAATTCCCAACTTAAACCCAGTGTTAAGAAAATAGAAAACAACAAATTTTATGTAAAAGATTTAAAACTTTCATTTAATTTCACCAATTCATAAATCCAAATGTTCACGAAAAACCTTGCAGCAAACTTCAATTTTAAATTAAACAGACTATCTTTTCATTAAATTTTTAATAATAAATTTATTTAAATTTGAATACTTTTTCCTTATAAAAACCCTTAAAAAAACATCAAACATGTTATTTTTTGCTTTTTAAAAAAAAAATGAAATATAACATGAATTATATAAAATTTTAAAAGAAAATTAATAATTTTAAATTTAATAAACCTTTAAAAAAACCAAACAGGAAAACTTAGTGAAAAATGAAATGTTAAAAATGAATTCGATACCTCCCTCTTTTAAAAAAGAAATAAGTAAAATTTAATAAAAAATAAACCAAACAGTATATTTAGATGAGTGTATTTTGGGATTTAGGGAAAAAATGAGATTAGGAAATGTGTTGTGTGTTAGGATGGTTGCGGGGTTAAAATATTAAATGGAACATAAACTGGAATAGGTAAAGGTTTAAGGGGAAAAAAGTGGTTGTGAATATGGTTCAAGATGTATAGCACAAAACAAGAGGGAGGTAAGTTTGGGGTAAGGTTGTGTAAAGTTTTGTGAATAGTCAGAAGCGGTGGGTAATTTAAATAATAAAAGAAATGGTAAGAAAAAAAAATGGAATAAAAAGATAGACCTTTTTAATGAAAACAAAAGGTTGAGGATGGAATGAGAGAGGTGGTTTCCCGTTTAGATTTTGAAAGTTAAATAATTTTACAGGCCAAGAAGAGGGGAATGGGAAAATAAAGAGGAAAGGGGAGGCTAATTAATTTTTAAGTTATGGGTAAAGAAAACAGGCTTTGGGTAATGGCAAATTAATAAAAGGAGATGCAAGAGTAATAAGAAATAAGAAAGAGGTTAGAACATTTTTTAAAGGATTTCCACAGGGTGGGAAAGGAGGGTTGTTTTCAGGAGGTGTGTCCGCTTTTTGGTGTAAGACCCAAGGTTAAAAGGTACACAAAATATAGGACGTGTATGAAAAAGTAAATGGAGCTGTTAAATTTAAATTAAATTTAAATTTTAGTAAACTGGGGAATAAATGGTCAAATTATTTAATAGTATAGGGGGGGAAAAAACATGCCAGAATGAATGTAATAGGTGAGGATAAAGGTATCCTATTGGAGGAAGGAGGGTTTAAGGAAGATCAAGTGAACCATAGGCTAATTTTTTTGTGCAATACAGATGCAAAAATATATGTGAGGGCTCTGTGAACAAGGTTAGATGTGATCCTGTCTGAAGTGGTAAGATATTCCCAGACAGGGTTTATCAACAGGTCATTACAAAATATTAGGGACTGTTGTGAGGTGGGAAAAAGGTTAATGGCAGGGCTGTTATTGTAAAAATATATATTTAAAAGCTTTCAATTTAGTTAACTGGAATTTTATGTTCCAAATCCTGCCATAGGAAATTCAAGGCAACTATGCCTTTTTTATAATCCTGTGATTGTTTTCCTATCTTTACCACAACTGCATTTTAAAACTTCATTTATTTTACTATGCTCATTTCTCCTCTCCTTTTTCCCCATTAATACCTCCTTCCCCATATATTTATCTATACCTACCCTAATATGTATCTCACCCCCTTGCCCATCCCTCCCATGCTTTCCATCATATTCCAAGGAGTAAAGTGTATTTTGGATCTGCATGAGGAAGAGCAAATGGAGTACTACACTGGAAAGACACAGGAGGAGTTTGGAATTGAAATGGTGGATTGGATGCTGCATAACAGTATAATGAAAAACCAAGACTGAACATTAGAAAATAGTGGGCAGAAAGTAGACATGGGGTAAGTATATTAAGTAAAGAGGGCAGGGCAGGATAAGGAGGGCAGGGGCAGGATAAGGAAATGATGAGTAGATATGATCTGTAATGTGAGGGGAAAAAAGGGTACAATGAAGCTAAGAGAAAGGAAAGGGGGAGATAGGGGAGATAGCTGGAGTAGAAATAAAGTATGGCAGGATGTCCTGTCAATAATCAGGTGCCTGGCTGTGCTGGGACCAGTAAGTTATCTCCACCAGTGAGAGCTCTGTAAATGATATAGAACAATGAACTGGTCGCAAATTCATGGGCAGTGGGATATTGCAGTGAATTGGAGATACTGGAATAGAAAAACTTAATAATTTGCAGATACAATGTTCCCACCCAAATTTATATAAGTGATGGACTGTAGTCACGGTCATTTTGAAAGAGATTATATGAAAGAGGTAGAGGATGAGTGGCTTCTATATTTGTTTGAGGTGGACAGGAAGGGACACCTATGGAGCAGAAATGAAAGAAGAGAGTTGTTGATCACAGCAGGGTGAATGAAGAAGGAAACTGCAAAAGTTGGATTAGGAAAACTGCAGCAAGATTATATAAGGTTAAAAAAATTAAGAAAGAGTGACATATAGGTACAGGATTTTATGGAGGATGTGTAAACAGGATAAAATATAATGTAAAAACAGTAGATTGGTATGTGTATAAACTTGTGATTTGTATACATATTAAATATGAAATGATGGCATTGTTTTGTAGGACCATGCACTATGAGCTGAATAAAAAATGATTTACAAAAAAATTATAAATGGGAAAGTATAGATGAAATGTTTGTAAATGAGTATAAAGATTTTGACACATCAGTAGAAACCACACTCACTGATGAAGGCCACAAATAACTAAGTTGAAAAAAGAACTGGGAAGAAACTGGTTAAATTGTCAAAAGTCCTTATATCAAAATTTTTTTGTAAAAGTTTTCTAAAACAAGTGCTAGGTTTCAGAAGTATACTTAAATTCCCTAAATGTAAGAAAAGGAACAATAAAAGAGAATTCTGGAGAAGCTGACGGGGAAAATCATGGTAAGGCAGGAATTACCACATGGACAGAGACATGAAAGGATTGGTTTATACTCTCTGCAACAAAGAAGACAGAGATAAGATATAATATGTTGTCTTAAAAAAACTCTGAAAATAGAAACAACTAACTTGGTGCCCAGCATGAACAAAAAATCTCAAAGGGAGAATGGAACAAAACTTTAGTAGAAATACTTTAGTACTTTCAACTCAAATAGACACAGACTTCCTCAAAACACTGTTAAAATGTTAGAGACAGTATTTTGTAAAAATATTGAAATCACATGACTAACCAGCAACCCAATGAAGGAACCTCAGTTATACATTAAATCAATAGTTTCTCTGGTTAACCATGATATGAATAAAATGAATAGGATCAAATATACTAATGATATGAAATACAAATAAACCCATATTGAAAAAAGTTGCTTTCTAAAAGACATTGAGCTTAAATGTGTGGACATTAAAATGCATTCAGTATTTGAATGCCTATTCAAACCTAGGGATGACTAGCATTCAGAATTACCTGACATTCTAATTTCCACAGCTACTTATGTTATCTTCTCCCCATGTCCCTATTAACAGTATTGATAGCAAAAAATAGAAATCTTCTGTGATCTAGGCAAGCTAGTGTATGTCTGTATAAATTCCTGGTATATGACCTGCACTGGCCATAGCAGCATGAAGATACCACAACATAAGCCATCATGCCACTACGGTAAATAAAATGTTCTTTGCTCCATAACCCTTTTCTATGTACTAAATTTAAGTGGGATATTTTTATCTATAATAATGGGTAAAATAAATAAGTACCAATAGGCTTGTGAGACCTCCATTCCACTTACCCCATAAAATAAAATCTTAATCTTGTGACTGACTGCCATCTGTGGATGTAGATTAAAAATCCCTTTTCAGTGATTCCTTCTAATTAAGCTTATTCTTCATTATAAATACTTGTCTGTCAGACACAGCTATAAAAGCATTGTGATTACTAGTTAAATATGAAAAATTAATACTGATACTCTAATTTTCAGAACACCTATAATATATTTCAAGGCTCAGGTATAATTAAAATTGTGTGTATAATGCAAATGTGTCATGGCATGGTGCATTTGTCAATGTGAAGAAACTCTTGTATTTCTATTTTTCAAAACATAGCCTGCATCGTATTGTACAAATTCTTTCTTATAACCCTGTCAAATGTTATAATGAACTGAGTCATTTTAAAAAAAAGCTCTTACTAAAACTTTCACTCTTCAAAGATATTAAACTATTAAAACCATTCTCACCGGCTTCAGATAATGCCTAACCATGTTTCCATATGGTTCTTTAAAGTCCATTTCCCCCGTGTTGCCATCTTTAATTTTACTTGCAGCTGCCTGTCTGATAGACTGGTGTATTTCTATTTTTCAGGTGCAGCCCTGTGAGGAGAACTCCAGTGTTTCCTCAGATTTTTGATCTGCATGGGTGTGCACCAACAGTCAGTCCTTGGTTCACTGCTGTTCTCCTTATTTATTTACAACTTATCCTGGGACATACCAGACCTAAATATTATCTTGTACAGATATGGTAATCTTGAGGGACATCACAAAATGAAATTGCTAATCTATCCCGATTTTACCATGGTCTGCAATTGGGTATGTACTTACAAACTAAGTCTGAACAGAAGGCAATCTTACTGTATTTTCTTTACCACCAGAAGACTTACTGCAGCAAAACTACTCCACCCAGCTGATTGAGCCTTTCCATGTCCAAAGTGACAGAAGAAAAGTACCCAAGTCTTGTGCTTAACTAGGCTCTTTCTTTTCTTCACATGGAAACTCGGGTAATGTTCTTACTCAATTAAAAGTGGCAAATACTATTTCACACCTGACTACTGGATCAAACAATCGCCTGCCATCACTGTTTTATAACACTCACATCAAAATACTCAGCTAATGCAGGGATAGAAAAGAGAGCATGAATTGTTAATTTGTCGGCCTGCCAGGAACATCTCTGCAGCACATTAAAATTGTAACTGGCCACCAGTAGGACTGGACTGTATTCTGCTGAATATGCTGCCCTTCAGACTGATAAATGAACAAAAATCCTCGTCTTAAAAAATAAATAAACTTCCATTTCAGAGAAGGATACTATTCCCCTTTGAAGTACTGAAAGTAATCTATTGATTAGGACCATATACTGCCACTACAGTCAAAAATACTTTGCCAAAACAGCAGCAGAGCACTGGAACAATTTACCCCAGGACACTAAAACAGCTACATTAGTCAAGGAGATTAGAAATACTAAAATCATATTAAAAAAAAAAAAAAGTCAATGCTAATGATTTCAGAATCATGGCTAATCTCCTAGTACAGGCCTAGAATATAACACCACTCTGGGTTTAAACTGTACTACCTTAACAAAGTTTCAACCTTATCTACTCTCTTCACCTGTGTTTGGTTATGTCTACCTAACATGATCTTTCCAAATCTTTATTTCACATCTCAGACTCCAACTCCAACAGTCATGCTTCCTTTACCTTCCTTAGTAACCTTTTATTCATATTGACACATTACCCCCTATTACTTAGAATGTTGTATTAGTTATTACTATTTATTAGCATTGCTACTTAACCAACAATAACTGCTTCACCATTAATTCTACAATATAATTAAAGTGTGTATTGTTTAAATTTTTATAACATCAAAAGGTAGAACCAGATTCCAAGAACCACAAAAAGGGAATCCAATGTAGATTTTTAGAGCATTTCAGTTTGTAGCTAAAGACTTCATCAGAATAATAAAAAAGACATATTTCACAGTTAAAAGCATTCAAATTCAGTCACATGGTAATAAAAACAATCAATTATTCTAAGTCATTAAATAATTAAATGAACAAGCTCCCCTATAATTAAACTAAATTATATACAATAAGAATGCAGTCTCAAATAGCTAGCTATACTAAGACAAATAGAGTCCTGGTGGCATATGGGCATTGAGCTTTAAATTCCAAATTTAAAAAAAGCCCCCCCTTTTTTTTAAATTCTAAAAAAAAAAATTTTAAGCCCCCA